>NW_027523154.1:0-57885 GCF_052094955.1 Ictidomys tridecemlineatus
AGGTAGTGATCAGTACACCAATCCCACTTGGCTCGCCAAATTTCGTTGTTCTAGGTTAAACCGTTCGTTGGCAGTAACCGGTTTCATTTTGAGGTTTCACTCTGTTTTCTCCTATAGGGATACATGTATCTGGAAGTCTAAATCAAACACGGTTTGTGCTAGCTCTTTGAAACTTGACAAAATAAAGCAGTTTCAAGTTCTATCTCTATGGTTTGTTTACTGTTGATGTAGCCCTAAGCAGAGACTGGCGAGAATCACTTTCATGGAAAGGGCCTGCCAAGCTTCCAAAAAACTACGAGTTGCCTGAAATTTCAGCACACACTTTTTCACCCAATCTTGATGAATCTTTCAGGTAATGATCAGTACACCAATTTCACTTGCCTCGCCAAATTTCGTTCTTCTAGTTTAAACCGTTCGTTGGCAGTAACCGGTTTCATTTTGAGGTTTCACTCTGTTTTCTCCTATAGGGATACATGTATTTGGAACTCTAAATCAAACCCGGTTTGTGCTAGCTCTTTGAAACTTGACACAATAAAGCAGTTTCAAGTTCTATCTCTATGGTTTGTTTGCTGTTGATGTAGCCCTAAGCAGAGACTGGCGAGAATCACTTTCATGGAAAGGGCCTGCCAAGCTTCCAAAAAAATACGAGTTGCCTGAAATCTCAGCACACACTTTTTCACCCAATCTTGATAAAACTTTCAGGTAATGATCAGTACACCAATCTCACTTGGCTCGCAAATTTTGTTCTTCTAGGTTAAACCGTTCGTTGGCAGTAACCGGTTTCATTTTGAGGTTTCACTGTGTTTTCTCCTATAGGGATACATGTATTTGAAACTCTAAATCCAACACGGTTTGTGCTAGCTCTTTGAAACTTGACACAATAAAGCAGTTTCAAGTTCTATCTCTATGGTTTGTTTGCTGTTGATGTAGCCCTAAGCAGAGACTGGCGAGAATCACTTTCATGGAAAGGCCCTGCCAAGCTTCCAAAAAACTACGAGTTGCCTGAAATCTCAGCCCACACTTTTTCACCCAATCTTGATGAAACTTTCAGGTAATGATCAGTAAACCAATCCCACTGGGCTCGCCAAATTTCGTTCTTCTAGGTTAAAGCGTTCGTTGGCTGTAACCGGTTTCATTTTGAGGTTTCACTCTGTTTTCTCCTATAGGGATACATGTATTTGGAACTCTAAATCAAACACGGTTTGTGCTAGCTCTTTGAAACTTGACACAATAAAGCAGTTTCAAGTTCTATCTCTATGGTTTGTTTGCTGTTGATGTAGCCCTAAGCAGAGACTGGCGAGAATCACTTTCATGGAAAGGGCCTGCCAAGCTTCCAAAAAAACTACGAGTTGCCTGAAATCTCAGCACACACTTTTTCACCCATTCTTGATGAAACTTTCAGTTAATGATCAATACACCAATCCCACTTGGTTCGCCAAATTTCGTTCTTCTAGGTTAAACCGTTCGTTGGCAGTAACCGGTTTTATTTTGAGGTTTCACTCTGTTTTCTCCTATAGGGATACATATATTTGGAAGTCTAAATCAAACACGGTTCGTGCTAGCTCTTTGAAACTTGACACAATAAAGCAGTTTCAAGTTCTATCTCTATGGTTTGTTTGCTGTTGATGTAGCCCTAAGCAGAGACTGGCGAGAATCACTTTCATGGAAAGGGCCTGCCAAGCTTCCAAAGAACTACGAGTTGCCTGAAATCTCAGCACACACTTTTTCACCCAATCTTGATGAAACTTTCAGGTAGTGATCAGTACACCAATCCCACTTGGCTCGCCAAATTTCGTTCTTCTAGGTTAAACCGTTCGTTGGCAGTAACCGGTTTCATTTTGAGGTTTCACTCTGTTTTCTCCTATAGGGATACATGTATCTGGAAGATTAAATCAAACACGGTTTGTGCTAGCTCTTTGAAACTTGACAAAATAAAGCAGTTTCAAGTTCTATCTCTATGGTTTGTTTACTGTTGATGTAGCCCTAAGCAGAGACTGGCGAGAATCACTTTCATGGAAAGGGCCTGCCAAGCTTCTAAAAAACTACGAGTTTCCTGAAATTTCAGCACACACTTTTTCACCCAATCTTGATGAAACTTTCAGGTAATGATCAGTACGCCAATTTCACTTGGCTCGCCAAATTTCGTTCTTCTAGTTTAAACAGTTCGTTGGCAGTAACTGGTTTCATTTTGAGGTTTCACTCTGTTTTCTCCTATAGGGATACATGTATTTGGAAGTCTAAATCAAACCCGGTTTGTGGTAGCTCTTTGAAACTTGACACAATAAAGCAGTTTCAAGTTCTCTCTCTATGGTTTCTTTGCTGTTGATGTAGCCCTAAGCAGAGACTGGCGAGAATCACTTTCATGGAAAGGGCCTGCCAAGCTTCCAAAAAACTACGAGTTGCCTGAAATCTCAGCACACACTTTTTCACCCAATCTTGATGAAACTTTCAGGTAATGATCAGTACACCAATCCCACTTGGCTCGCCAAATTTCGTTCTTCTAGGTTAAAACCCTTCGTTGGCAGTAACCGGTTTCATTTTGAGGTTTCACTCTGTTTTCTCCTATAGGGATACATGTATTTGGAACTCTAAATCAAACACGGTTTGTGCTAGCTCTTTGAAACTTGACAGAATAAAGCAGTTTCAAGTTCTATCTCTATGGTTTGTTTGCTGTTGATGTAGCCCTAAGCAGAGACTGGCGAGAATCACTTTCATGGAAATGGCCTGCCAAGCTTCCAAAAATCTACAAGTTGCCTGAAATCTCAGCAAACACTTTTTCACCCAATCTTGATGAAACTTTCAGGTAATGATCAGTACACCAATCCCACTTGGCTCGCCAAATTTCGTTCTTCTAGGTTAAACCGTTCGTTGGCAGTAACCGGTTTCATTTTTGAGGTTTCACTCTGTTTTCTCCTATAGGGATTCTTGTATTTGGAACTCTAAATCAAACACGGTTTTTGCTAGCTCTTTGAAACTAGACACAATAAAGCAGTTTCAAGTTCTATCTCTATGGTTTTTTTGCTGTTGATATAGCCCTAAGCAGAGACTGGCGAGAATCACTTTCTTGGAAAGGGCCTGCCAAGCTTCCAAAAAACTACGAGTTGCCTGAAATCTCAGCACACACTTTTTCACCCAATCTTGATGAAACTTTCAGGTAATGATCAATACACCAATCCCACTTCGTTCGCCAAATTTCGTTCTTCCAGGTTAAACCGTTCGTTGGCAGTAACCGGTTTTATTTTGAGGTTTCACTGTGTTTTCTCCTATACGGATACATATATTTGGAACTCTAATTCAAACACGGTTTGTGCTAGCTCTTTGAAACTTGACACAATAAAGCAGTTTCAAGTTCTATCTCTATGGTTTGTTTGCTGTTGATGTAGCCCTAAGCAGAGACTGGCGAGAATCACTTTCATGGAAAGGGCCTGCCAAGCTTCCAAAAAACTACGAGTTGCCTGAAATCTCAGCACACACTTTTTCACCCAATCTTGATGAAACTTTCAGGTAATGATCAGTACACCAATCCCACTTGGCTCGCCAAATTTCGTTCTTCTACGTTAAACCGTTCGTAGGCAGTAACCGGTTTCATTTTGAAGTTTCACTCTGTTTTCTCCTATAGGGATACATGTATCTGGAAGTCTAAATCAAACACGGTTTGTGCTAGCTCTTTGAAACTTGACAAAATAAAGCAGTTTCAAGTTCTATCTCTATGGTTTGTTTACTGTTGATGTAGCCCTAAGCAGAGACTGGCGAGAATCACTTTCATGGAAAGGGCCTGCCAAGCTTCCAAAAAACGACGAGTTGCCTGAAATTTCAGCACACACTTTTTCACCCAATCTTGATGAATCTTTCAGGTAATGATCAGTACACCAATTTCACTTGCCTCGCCAAATTTCGTTCTTCTAGGTTAAACAGTTCGTTGGCAGTAACCGGTTTCATTTTGAGGTTTCACTCTGTTTTCTCCTATAGGGATACATGTATTTGGAACTCTAAATCAAACCC
Source organism: Ictidomys tridecemlineatus (assembly GCF_052094955.1). Lineage (NCBI taxonomy): Eukaryota > Metazoa > Chordata > Mammalia > Rodentia > Sciuridae > Ictidomys > Ictidomys tridecemlineatus. The sequence continues at coordinate 4,003 of NW_027523154.1, forward strand.
GGTTTGTGGTAGCTCTTTGAAACTTGACACAATAAAGCAGTTTCAAGTTCTATCTCTATGGTTTGTTTGCTGTTGATGTAGCCCTAAGCAGAGACTGGCGAGAATCACTTTCATGGAAAGGGCCTGCCAAGCTTCCAAAAAACTACGAGTTGCCTGAAATCTCAGCACACACTTTTTCACCCAATCTTGATAAAACTTTCAGGTAATGATCAGTACACCAATCTCACTTGGCTCACAAATTTTGTTCTTCTAGGTTAAACCGTTCGTTTGCAGTAACCGGTTTCATTTTGAGGTTTCACTCTGTTTTCTCCTATAGGGATACATGTATTTGAAACTCTAAATCAAACACGGTTTGTGCTAGCTCTTTGAAACTTGACACAATAAAGCAGTTTCAAGTTCTATCTCTATGGTTTGTTTGCTGTTGATGTAGCCCTAAGCAGAGACTGGCGAGAATCACTTTCATGGAAAGGCCCTGCCAAGCTTCCAAAAAACTACGAGTTACCTGAAATCTCAGCCCACACTTTTTCACCCAATCTTGCTGAAACTTTCAGGTAGTGATCAGTAAACCAATCCCACTGGGCTCGCCAAATTTCGTTCTTCTAGGTTAAAGCGTTCGTTGGCTGTAACCGGTTTCATTTTGAGGTTTCACTCTGTTTTCTCCTATAGGGATACATGTATTTGGAACTCTAAATCAAACACGGTTTGTGCTAGCTCTTTGAAACTTGACACAATAAAGCAGTTTCAAGTTCTATCTCTATGGTTTGTTTGCTGTTGATGTAGCCCTAAGCAGAGACTGGCGAGAATCACTTTCATGGAAAGGGCCTGCCAAGCTTCCAAAAAACTACGAGTTGCCTGAAATCTCAGCACACACTTTTTCACCCATTCTTGATGAAACTTTCAGTTAATGATCAATACACCAATCCCACTTGGTTCGCCAAATTTCGTTCTTCTAGGTTAAACCGTTCGTTGGCAGTAACCGGTTTTATTTTGAGGTTTCACTCTGTTTTCTCCTATAGGGATACATGTATTTGGAAGTCTAAATCAAACACGGTTCGTGCTAGCTCTTTGAAACTTGACACAATAAAGCAGTTTCAAGTTCTATCTCTATGGTTTGTTTGCTGTTGATGTAGCCCAAAGCAGAGACTGGCGAGAATCACTTTCATGGAAAGGGCCTGCCAAGCTTCCAAAGAACTACGAGTTGCCTGAAATCTCAGCACACACTTTTTCACCCAATCTTGATGAAACTTTCAGGTAGTGATCAGTACACCAATCCCACTTGGCTCGCCAAATTTCGTTCTTCTAGGTTAAACCGTTCGTTGGCAGTAACCGGTTTCATTTTGAGGTTTCACCTCTGTTTTCTCCTATAGGGATATATGTATCTGGAAGTCTAAATCAAACACGGTTTGTGCTAGCTCTTTGAAACTTGACAAAATAAAGCAGTTTCAAGTTCTATCTCTATGGTTTGTTTGCTGTTGATGTAGCCCTAAGCAGAGACTGGCGAGAATCACTTTCATGGAAAGGGCCTGCCAAGCTTCCAAAAAACTACGAGTTGCCTGAAATCTCAGCACACACTTTTTCACCCAATCTTGATAAAACTTTCAGGTAATGATCAGTACACCAATCTCACTTGGCTCGCAAATTTTGTTCTTCTAGGTTAAACCGTTCGTTTGCAGTAACCGGTTTCATTTTGAGGTTTCACTCTGTTTTCTCCTATAGGGATACATGTATTTGAAACTCTAAATCAAACACGGTTTGTGCTAGCTCTTTGAAACTTGACACAATAAAGCAGTTTCAAGTTCTATCTCTATGGTTTGTTTGCTGTTGATGTAGCCCTAAGCAGAGACTGGCGAGAATCACTTTCATGGAAAGGCCCTGCCAAGCTTCCAAAAAACTACGAGTTGCCTGAAATCTCAGCCCACACTTTTTCACCCAATCTTGCTGAAACTTTCATGTAGTGATCAGGAAACCAATCCCACTGGGCTCGCCAAATTTCGTTCTTCTAGGTTAAAGCGTTCGTTGGCTGTAACCGGTTTCATTTTGAGGTTTCACTCTGTTTTCTCCTATAGGGATACATGTATTTGGAACTCTAAATCAAACACGGTTTGTGCTAGCTCTTTGAAACTTGACACAATAAAGCAGTTTCAAGTTCTATCTCTATGGTTTGTTTGCTGTTGATGTAGCCCTAAGCAGAGACTGGCGAGAATCACTTTCATGGAAAGGGCCTGCCAAGCTTCCAAAAAACTACGAGTTGCCTGAAATCTCAGCACACACTTTTTCACCCATTCTTGATGAAACTTTCAGGTAATGATCAATACACCAATCCCACTTGGTTCGACAAATTTCGTTCTTCTAGGTTAAACCGTTCGTTGGCAGTAACCGGTTTTATTTTGAGGTTTCACTCTGTTTTCTCCTATAGGGATACATGTATTTGGAAGTCTAAATCAAACACGGTTCGTGCTAGCTCTTTGAAACTTGACACAATAAAGCAGTTTCAAGTTCTATCTCTATGGTTTGTTTGCTGTTGATGTAGCCCAAAGCAGAGACTGGCGAGAATCACTTTCATGGAAAGGGCCTGCCAAGCTTCCAAAGAACTACGAGTTGCCTGAAATCTCAGCACACACTTTTTCACCCAATCTTGATGAAACTTTCAGGTAGTGATCAGTACACCAATCCCACTTGGCTCGAAAAATTTCGTTCTTCTAGGTTAAACCGTTCGTTGGCAGTAACCGGTTTCATTTTGAGGTTTCACTCTGTTTTCTCCTATAGGGATATATGTATCTGGAAGTCTAAATCAAACACGGTTTGTGCTAGCTCTTTGAAACTTGACACAATAAAGCAGTTTCAAGTTCTATCTCTATGGTTTGTTTACTGTTGATGTAGCCCTAAGCAGAGACTGGCGAGAATCACTTTCATGGAAAGGGCCTGCCAAGCTTCTAAAAAACTACGAGTTGCCTGAAATTTCAGCACACACTTTTTCACCCAATCTTGATGAAACTTTCAGGTAATGATCAGTACGCCAATTTCACTTGGCTCGCCAAATTTCGTTCTTCTAGGTTAAACAGTTCGTTGGCAGTAACTGGTTTCATTTTGAGGTTTCACTCTGTTTTCTCCTATAGGGATACATGTATTTGGAAGTCTAAATCAAACCCGGTTTGTGGTAGCTCTTTGAAACTTGACACAATAAAGCAGTTTCAAGTTCTATCTCTATGGTTTCTTTGCTGTTGATGTAGCCCTAAGCAGAGACTGGCGAGAATCACTTTCATGGAAAGGGCCTGCCAAGCTTCCAAAAAACTACGAGTTTCCTGAAATCTCAGCACACACTTTTTCACCCAATCTTGATGAAACTTTCAGGTAATGATCAGTACACCAATCCCACTTGGCTCGCCAAATTTCGTTCTTCTAGGTTAAACCCTTCGTTGACAGTAACCGGTTTCATTTTGAGGTTTCACTCTGTTTTCTCCTATAGGGATACATGTATTTGGAACTCTAAATCAAACACGGTTTGTGCTAGCTCTTTGAAACTTGACAGAATAAAGCAGTTTCAAGTTTTATCTCTATGGATTGTTTGCTGTTGATGTAGCCCTAAGCAGAGACTGGCGAGAATCACTTTCATGGAAATGGCCTGCCAAGCTTCCAAAAATCTACAAGTTGCCTGAAATCTCAGCAAACACTTTTTCACCCCAATCTTGATGAAACTTTCAGGTAATGATCAGTACACCAATCCCACTTGGCTCGCCAAATTTCGTTCTTCTAGGTTAAACCGTTCGTTGGCAGTAACCGGTTTCATTTTGAGGTTTCACTCTGTTTTCTCCTATAGGGATTCTTGTATTTGGAACTCTAAATCAAACACGGTTTTTGCTAGCTCTTTGAAACTAGACACAATAAAGCAGTTTCAAGTTCTATCTCTATGGTTTGTTTGCTGTTGATGTAGCCCTAAGCAGAGACTGGCGAGAATCACTTTCTTGGAAAGGGCCTGCCAAGCTTCCAAAAAACTACGAGTTGCCTGAAATCTCAGCACACACTTTTTCACCCAATCTTGATGAAACTTTCAGGTAATGATCAATACACCAATCCCACTTCGTTCGCCAAATTTCGTTCTTCCAGGTTAAACCGTTCGTTGGCAGTAACCGGTTTTATTTTGAGGTTTCACTGTGTTTTCTCCTATACGGATACATGTATTTGGAACTCTAATTCAAACACGGTTTGTGCTAGCTCTTTGAAACTTGACACAATAAAGCAGTTTCAAGTTCTATCTCTATGGTTTGTTTGCTGTTGATGTAGCCCTAAGCAGAGACTGGCGAGAATCACTTTCATGGAAAGGGCCTGCCAAGCTTCCAAAAAACTACGAGTTGCCTGAAATCTCAGCACACACTTTTTCACCCAATCTTGATGAAACTTTCAGGTAATGATCAGTACACCAATCCCACTTGGCTCGCCAAATTTCGTTCTTCTAGGTTAAACCGTTCGTAGGCAGTAACCGGTTTCATTTTGAGGTTTCACTCTTTTTTCTCCTATAGAGATACATGTATTTGGAACTCTAAATCAAACACGGTTTGTGCTAGCTCTTTGAAACTTGACACAATAAACATTTTCAAGTTCTATCTCTATGGTTTGTTTGCTGTTGATGTAGCCCTAAGTAGAGACTGGCGAGAATCACTTTCATGGAAAGGGCCTGCCAAGCTTCCAAAAAACTACGAGTTGCCTGAAATCTCAGCACACACTTTTTCACCCAATCTTGATAAAACTTTCAGGTAATGATCAGTACACCAATCTCACTTGGCTCGCAAATTTTGTTCTTCTAGGTTAAACCGTTCGTTGGCAGTAACCGGTTTCATTTTGAGGTTTCACTCTGTTTTCTCCTATAGGGATACATGTATTTGAAACTCTAAATCAAACACGGTTTGTGCTAGCTCTTTGAAACTTGACACAATAAAGCAGTTTCAAGTTCTATCTCTATGGTTTGTTTGCTGTTGATGTAGCCCTAAGCAGAGACTGGCGAGAATCACTTTCATGGAAAGGCCCTGCCAAGCTTCCAAAAAACTACGTGTTGCCTGAAATCTCAGCCCACACTTTTTCACCCAATCTTGATGAAACTTTCAGGTAATGATCAGTAAACCAATCCCACTGGGCTCGCCAAATTTCGTTCTTCTAGGTTAAAGCGTTCGTTGGCAGTAACCGGTTTCATTTTGAGGTTTCACTCTGTTTTCTCCTATAGGGATACATGTATTTGGAACTCTAAATCAAACACGGTTTGTGCTAGCTCTTTGAAACTTGACACAATAAAGCAGTTTCAAGTTCTATCTCTATGGTTTGTTTGCTGTTGATGTAGCCCTAAGCAGAGACTGGCGAGAATCACTTTCATGGAAAGGGCCTGCCAAGCTTCCAAAAAACTACGAGTTGCCTGAAATCTCAGCACACACTTTTTCACCCAATCTTGATGAAACTTTCAGGTAATGATCAGTACACCAATCCCACTTGGCTCGCCAAATTTCGTTCTTCTAGGTTAAACCGTTCGTTGGCAGTAACCCGTTTCATTTTGAGGTTTCCCTCTGTTTTCTCCTATAGGGATACATGTATTTGGAACTCTAAATCAAACACGGTTTGTGCTAGCTCTTTGAAACTTGACACAATAAAGCAGTTTCAAGTTCTATCTCTATGGTTTCTTTGCTGTTGAAGTAGCCCTAAGCAGAGACTGGCGAGAATCACTTTCATGGAAAGGGCCTGCCAAGCTTCCAAAAAACTACGAGTTGCCTGAAATCTCAGCACACACTTTTTCACCCAATCTTGATGAAACTTTCAGGTAATGATCAGTACACCAATCCCACTTGGCTCGCCAAATTTCGTTCTTCTAGGTTAAACCGTTCGTTGGCAGTAACCGGTTTCATTTTGAGGTTTCACTCTGTTTTCTCCTATAGGGATACATGTATTTGGAACTCTAAATCAAACACGGTTTGTGCTAGCTCTTTGAAACTTGACACAATAAAGCAGTTTCAAGTTCTATCTCTATGGTTTGTTTGCTGTTGATGTAGCCCTAAGCAGAGACTGGCGAGAATCACTTTCATGGAAAGGGCCTGCCAAGCTTCCAAAAAACTACGAGTTGCCTGAAATCTCAGCACACACTTTTTCACCCAATCTTGATGAAACTTTCAGGTAATGATCAGTACACCAATCCCACTTGGCTCGCCAAATTTCGTTCTTCTAGGTTAAACCGTTCGTTGGCAGTAACCGGTTTCATTTTGAGGTTTCACTCTGTTTTCTCCTATAGGGATACATGTATTTGGAACTCTAAATCAAACACGGTTTGTGCTAGCTCTTTGAAACTTGACACAATAAAGCAGTTTCAAGTTCTATCTCTATAGTTTGTTTGCTGTTGATGTAGCCCTAAGCAGCGACTGGCGAGAATCACTTTCATGGAAAGGGCCTGCCAAGCTTCCAAAAAACTACGAGTTGCCTGAAATCTCAGCACACACTTTTTCACCCAATCTTGATGAAACTTTCAGTTAATGATCAGTACACCAATCCCACTTGGCTCGCCAAATTTCGTTCTTCTAGGTTAAACCGTTCGTTGGCAGTAACCGGTTTCATTTTGAGGTTTCACTCTGTCTTCTCCTATAGGGATACATGTATTTGGAACTCTAAATCAAACACGGTTTGTGCTACCTCTTTGAAACTTGACACAATAAAGCAGTTTCAAGTTCTATCTCTATGGTTTGTTTGCTGTTGATGTAGCCCTAAGCAGAGACTGGCGAGAATCACCTTCATGGAAAGGGCCTGATAAGCTTCCAAAAAACTACGAGTTGCCTGAAATCTCAGCACACACTTTTTCACCCAATCTTGATGAAACTTTCAGGTAATGATCAGTACACCAATCCCACATGGCTCGCCAAATTTCGTTCTTCTAGGTTAAACCGTTCGTTGGCAGTAACCGGTTTCATTTTGAGGTTTCACTCTGTTTTCTCCTATAGGGATACATGTATTTGGAACTCTAAATCAAACACGGTTTGTGCTAGCTCTTTGAAACTTGACACAATAAAGCAGTTTCAAGTTATATCTCTATGGTTTGTTTGCTGTTGATGTAGCCCTAAGCAGAGACTGGCGAGAATCACTTTCATGGAAAGGGCCTGCCAAGCTTCCAAAAAACTACGAGTTGCCTGAAATCTCAGCACACACTTTTTCACCCAATCTTGATGAAACTTTCAGGTAATGATCAGTACACCAATCCCACTTGGCTCGCCAAATTTCGTTCTTCTAGGTTAAACCGTTCGTTGGCAGTAACCGGTTTTCATTTTGAGGTTTCACTCTGTTTTCTCCTATAGGGATACATGTATTTGGAACTCTAAATCAAACACGGTTTGTGCTAGCTCTTTGAAACTTGACACAATAAAGCAGTTTCAAGTTCTATCTCTATGGTTTGTTTGCTGTTGATGTAGCCCTAAGCAGAGACTGGCGAGAATCACTTTCATGGAAAGGGCCTGCCAAGCTTCCAAAAAAACTACGAGTTGCCTGAAATCTCAGCACACACTTTTTCACCCAATCTTGATGAAACTTTCAGGTAATGATCAGTACACCAATCCCACTTGGCTCGCCAAATTTCGTTCTTCTAGGTTAAACCGTTCGTTGGCAGTAACCCGTTTCATTTTGAGGTTTCCCTCTGTTTTCTCCTATAGGGATACATGTATTTGGAACTCTAAATCAAACACGGTTTGTGCTAGCTCTTTGAAACTTGACACAATAAAGCAGTTTCAAGTTCTATCTCTATGGTTTGTTTGCGGTTTGATGTAGCCCCTAAGCAGAGACTGGCGAGAATCACTTTCATGGAAAGGGCCTGCCAAGCTTCCAAAAACTACGAGTTGCCTGAAATTTCAGCACACACTTTTTCACCCAATCTTGATGAAACTTTCAGGTAATGATCAGTACGCCAATTTCACTTGGCTCGCCAAATTTCGTTCTTCTAGGTTAAACAGTTCGTTGGCAGTAACCGGTTTCATTTTTGAGGTTTCACTCTGTTTTCTCCTATAGGGATACATGTATTTGGAAGTCTAAATCAAACCCGGTTTGTGGTAGCTCTTTGAAACTTGACACAATAAAGCAGTTTCAAGTTCTATCTCTATGGTTTCTTTGCTGTTGATGTAGCCCTAAGCAGAGACTGGCGAGAATCACTTTCATGGAAAGGGCCTGCCAAGCTTCCAAAAACTACGAGTTGCCTGAAATCTCAGCACACACTTTTTCACCCAATCTTGATGAAACTTTCAGGTAATGATCAGTACACCAATCCCACTTGGCTCGCCAAATTTCGTTCTTCTAGGTTAAACCGTTCGTTGGCAGTAACCGGTTTCATTTTGAGGTTTCACTCTGTTTTCTCCTATAGGGATTCTTGTATTTGGAACTCTAAATCAAACACGGTTTTTGCTAGCTCTTTGAAACTAGACACAATAAAGCAGTTTCAAGTTCTATCTCTATGGTTTGTTTGCTGTTGATGTAGCCCTAAGCAGAGACTGGCGAGAATCACTTTCATGGAAAGGCCCTGCCAAGCTTCCAAAAAACTACGAGTTGCCTGAAATCTCAGCCCACACTTTTTCACCCAATCTTGATGAAACTTTCAGGTAATGATCAGTAAACCAATCCCACTGGGCTCGCCAAATTTCGTTCTTCTAGGTTAAAGCGTTCGTTGGCTGTAACCGGTTTCATTTTGAGGTTTCACTCTGTTTTCTCCTATAGGGATACATGTATTTGGAACTCTAAATCAAACACGGTTTGTGCTAGCTCTTTGAAACTTGACACAATAAAGCAGTTTCAAGTTCTATCTCTATGGTTTGTTTGCTGTTGATGTAGCCCTAAGCAGAGACTGGGCGAGAATCACTTTCATGGAAAGGGCCTGCCAAGCTTCCAAAAAACTACGAGTTGCCTGAAATCTCAGCACACACTTTTTCACCCATTCTTGATGAAACTTTCAGTTAATGATCAATACACCAATCCCACTTGGTTCGCCAAATTTCGTTCTTCTAGGTTAAAACCGTTCGTTGGCAGTAACCGGTTTTATTTTGAGGTTTCACTCTGTTTTCTCCTATAGGGATACATGTATTTGGAAAGTCTAAATCAAACACGGTTCGTGCTAGCTCTTTGAAACTTGACACAATAAAGCAGTTTTCAAGTTCTATCTCTATGGTTTGTTTGCTGTTGATGTAGCCCTAAGCAGAGACTGGCGAGAATCACTTTCATGGAAAGGGCCTGCCAAGCTTCCAAAGAACTACGAGTTGCCTGAAATCTCAGCACACACTTTTTCACCCAATCTTGATGAAACTTTCAGGTAGTGATCAGTACACCAATCCCACTTGGCTCGCCAAATTTCGTTCTTCTAGGTTAAACCGTTCGTTGGCAGTAACCGGTTTCATTTTGAGGTTTCACTCTGTTTTCTCCTATAGGGATATATGTATCTGGAAGTCTAAATCAAACACGGTTTGTGCTAGCTCTTTGAAACTTGACAAAATAAAGCAGTTTCAAGTTCTATCTCTATGGTTTGTTACTGTTGATGTAGCCCTAAGCAGAGACTGGCGAGAATCACTTTCATGGAAAGGGCCTGCCAAGCTTCTAAAAAACTACGAGTTGCCTGAAATTTCAGCACACACTTTTTCACCCAATCTTGATGAAACTTTCAGGTAATGATCAGTACGCCAATTTCACTTGGCTCGCCAAATTTCGTTCTTCTAGGTTAAACAGTTCGTTGGCAGTAACTGGTTTCATTTTGAGGTTTCACTCTGTTTTCTCCTATAGGGATACATGTATTTGGAAGTCTAAATCAAACCCGGTTTGTGGTAGCTCTTTGAAACTTGACACAATAAAGCAGTTTCAAGTTCTATCTCTATGGTTTCTTTGCTGTTGATGTAGCCCTAAGCAGAGACTGGCGAGAATCACTTTCATGGAAAGGGGCCTGCCAAGCTTCCAAAAAACTACGAGTTTCCTGAAATCTCAGCACACACTTTTTCACCCAATCTTGATGAAACTTTCAGGTAATGATCAGTACACCAATCCCACTTGGCTCGCCAAATTTCGTTCTTCTAGGTTAAACCCTTCGTTGGCAGTAACCGGTTTCATTTTGAGGTTTCACTCTGTTTTTCTCCTATAGGGATACATGTATTTGGAACTCTAAATCAAACACGGTTTGTGCTAGCTCTTTGAAACTTGACAGAATAAAGCAGTTTCAAGTTCTATCTCTATGGTTTGTTTGCTGTTGATGTAGCCCTAAGCAGAGACTGGCGAGAATCACTTTCATGGAAATGGCCTGCCAAGCTTCAAAATCTACAAGTTGCCTGAAATCTCAGCAAACACTTTTTCACCCAATCTTGATGAAACTTTCAGGTAATGATCAGTACACCAATCCCACTTGGCTCGCCAAATTTCGTTCTTCTAGGTTAAACCGTTCGTTGGCAGTAACCGGTTTCATTTTGAGGTTTCACTCTGTTTTCTCCTATAGGGATTCTTGTATTTGGAACTCTAAATCAAACACGGTTTTTGCTAGCTCTTTGAAACTAGACACAATTAAAGCAGTTTCAAATTCTATCTCTATGGTTTGTTTGCTGTTGATGTAGCCCTAAGCAGAGACTGGCGAGAATCACTTTCTTGGAAAGGGCCTGCCAAGCTTCCAAAAAACTACGAGTTGCCTGAAATCTCAGCACACACTTTTTCACCCAATCTTGATGAACTGTCAGGTAATGATCAATACACCAATCCCACTTCGTTCGCCAAATTTCGTTCTTCAGGTTAAACCGTTCGTTGGCAGTAACCGGTTTTATTTTGAGGTTTCACTGTGTTTTCTCCTATACGGATACATGTATTTGGAACTCTAATTCAAACACGGTTTGTGCTAGCTCTTTGAAACTTGACACAATAAAGCAGTTTTCAAGTTCTATCTCTATGGTTTGTTTGCTGTTGATGTAGCCCTAAGCAGAGACTGGCGAGAATCACTTTCATGGAAAGGGCCTGCCAAGCTTCCAAAAAACTACGAGTTGCCTGAAATCTCAGCACACACTTTTTCACCCAATCTTGATGAAACTTTCAGGTAATGATCAGTACACCAATCCCCACTTGGCTCGCCAAATTTCGTTCTTCTAGGTTAAAACCGTTCGTAGGCAGTAACCGGTTTCATTTTGAGGTTTCACTCTTTTTTCTCCTATAGAGATACATGTATTTGGAACTCTAAATCAAACACGGTTTGTGCTAGCTCTTTGAAACATGACACAATAAACAGTTTCAAGTTCTATCTCTATGGTTTGTTTGCTGTTGATGTAGCCCTAAGTAGGACTGGCGAGAATCACTTTCATGGAAAGGGCCTGCCAAGCTTCCAAAAAACTACGAGTTGCCTGAAATCTCAGCACACACTTTTTTCACCCAATCTTGATAAAAACTTTCAGGTAATGATCAGTACACCAATCTCACTTGGCTCGCAAATTTCGTTCTTCTAGGTTAAACCGTTCGTTGGCAGTAACCGGTTTCATTTTGAGGTTTCACTCTGTTTTCTCCTATAGGGATACATGTATTTGAAACTCTAAATCAAACACGGTTTGTGCTAGCTCTTTGAAACTTGACACAATAAAGCAGTTTCAAGTTCTATCTCTATGGTTTGTTTGCTGTTGATGTAGCCCTAAGCAGAGACTGGCGAGAATCACTTTCATGGAAAGGCCCTGCCAAGCTTCCAAAAAACTACGTGTTGCCTGAAATCTCAGCCCACACTTTTTCACCCAATCTTGATGAAACTTTCAGGTAATGATCAGTAAACCAATCCCACTGGGCTCGCCAAATTTCGTTCTTCTAGGTTAAAGCGTTCGTTGGCAGTAACCGGTTTCATTTTGAGGTTTCACTCTGTTTTCTCCTATAGGGATACATGTATTTGGAACTCTAAATCAAACACGGTTTGTGCTAGCTCTTTGAAACTTGACACAATAAAGCAGTTTCAAGTTCTATCTCTATGGTTTGTTTGCTGTTGATGTAGCCCTAAGCAGAGACTGGCGAGAATCACTTTCATGGAAAGGGCCTGCCAAGCATCCAAAAAACTACAAGTTGCCTGAAATCTCAGCAAACACTTTTTCACCCAATCTTGATGCAACTTTCAGGTAATTGATCAGTACACCAATCCCACTTGGCTCGCCAAATTTCGTTCTTCTAGGTTAAACCGTTCGTTGGCAGTAACCGGTTTCATTTTGAGGTTTCACTCTGTTTTCTCCTATAGGGATACATGTATTTGGAAGTCTAAATCAAACCCGGTTTGTGGTAGCTCTTTGAAACTTGACACAATAAAGCAGTTTCAAGTTCTATCTCTATGGTTTCTTTGCTGTTGATGTAGCCCTAAGCAGAGACTGGCGAGAATCACTTTCATGGAAAGGGCCTGCCAAGCTTCCAAAAAACTACGAGTTGCCTGAAATCTCAGCACACACTTTTTCACCCAATCTTGATGAAACTTTCAGGTAATGATCAGTACACCAATTTCACTTGGCTCGCCAAATTTCGTTCTTCTAGGTTAAACAGTTCGTTGGCAGTAACCGGTTTCATTTTGAGGTTTCACTCTGTTTTCTCCTATAGGGATACATGTATTTGGAACTCTAAATCAAACACGGTTTGTGGTAGCTCTTTGAAACTTGACAGAATAAAGCAGTTTCAAGTTCTATCTCTATGGTTTGTTTGCTGTTGATGTAGCCCTAAGCAGAGACTGGCGAGAATCACTTTCATGGAAATGGCCTGCCAAGCTTCCAAAAAACTACGAGTTGCCTGAAATCTCAGCAAACACTTTTTCACCCAATCTTGATGAAACTTTCAGGTAATGATCAGTACACCAATCCCACTTGGCTCGCCAAATTTCGTTCTTCTAGGTTAAACCGTTCGTTGGCAGTAACCGGTTTCATTTTGAGGTTTCACTCTGTTTTCTCCTATAGGGATTCTTGTATTTGGAACTCTAAATCAAACACGGTTTTTGCTAGCTCTTTGAAACTAGACACAATAAAGCAGTTTCAAGTTCTATCTCTATGGTTTGTTTGCTGTTGATGTAGCCCTAAGCAGAGACTGGCGAGAATCACTTTCTTGGAAAGGGCCTGCCAAGCTTCCAAAAAACTACGAGTTGCCTGAAATCTCAGCACACACTTTTTTCACCCAATCTTGATGAAACTTTCAGGTAATGATCAATACACCATCCCACTTATTTCGCCAAATTTCGTTCTTCCAGGTTTAACCGTTCGTTGGCAGTAACCGGTTTTATTTTGAGGTTTCACTGTGTTTTCTCCTATATGGATACATGTATTTGGAACTCTAATTCAAACACGGTTTGTGCTAGCTCTTTGAAACTTGACACAATAAAGCAGTTTCAAGTTCTATCTCTATGGTTTGTTTGCTGTTGATGTAGCCCTAAGCAGAGACTGGCGAGAATCACTTTCATGGAAAGGGCCTGCCAAGCTTCCAAAAAACTACGAGTTGCCTGATCTCAGCACACACTTTTTCACCCAATCTTGATGAAACTTTCAGGTAATGATCAGTACACCAATCTCACTTGGCTCGCAAATTTTGTTCTTCTAGGTTAATCCGTTCGTTGGCAGTAACCCGGTTTCATTTTGAGATTTCACTCTGTTTTCTCCTATAGGGATACATGTATTTGAAACTCTAAATCAAACACGGTTTGTGCTAGCTCTTTGAAACTTGACACAATAAAGCAGTTTCAAGTTCTATCTCTATGGTTTGTTTGCTGTTGATGTAGCCCTAAGCAGAGACTGGCGAGAATCACTTTCATGGAAAGGGACTGCCAAGCTTCCAAAAAACTACGAGTTGCCTGAAATCTCAGCACACACTTTTTCACCCAATCTTGATTAAAGTTTCAGGTAATGATCAGTACACCATTCCCACTTGGCTCGCGAAATTTCGTTCTTCTAGGTTAAAGCGTTCGTTGGCAGTAACCGGTTACATTTTGAGTTTTCACTCTGTTTTCTCCTATAGGGATACATGTATTTGGAACTCTAAATCAAACACGGTTTGTGCTAGCTCTTTGAAACTTGACACAATAAAGCAGTTTCAAGTTCTATCTCTATGGTTTGTTTGCTGTTGATGTAGACCTAAGCAGAGACTGGCGAGAATCACTTTCATGGAAAGGGCCTGCCAAGCTTCCAAAAAACTACGAGTTGCCTGAAATCTCAGCACACACTTTTTCACCCATTCGATGAAACTTTCAGTTAATGATCAATACACCAATCCCACTTGGTTCGCCAAATTTCGTTCTTCTAGGTTAAACCGTTCGTTGGCAGTAACCGGTTTTATTTTGAGGTTTCACTCTGTTTTCTCCTATAGGGATACATGTATTTGGAACTCTAAATCAAACACGGTTTGTGCTAGCTCTTTGAAACTTGACACAATAAAGCAGTTTCAAGTTCTATCTCTATGGTTTGTTTGCTGTTGATGTAGCCCTAAGCAGAGACTGGAGAGAATCACTTTCATGGAAAGGGCCTGCCAAGCTTCCAAAAAACTACGAGTTGCCTGAAATCTCAGCAAACACTTTTTCACCCAATATTCATGATACTTTCAGGTAATGATCAGTACACCAATCCCACTTGGCTCACCAAATTTCGTTCTTCTAGGTTAAACCGTTCGTTGGCAGTAACCGGTTTCATTTTGAGGTTTCACTCTGTTTTCTCCTATAGGGATACATGTATTTGGAACTCTAAATCAAACACGGTTTGTGCTAGCTCTTTGAAACTTGACACAATAAAGCAGTTTCAAGTTCTATCTCTATGGTTTGTTTGCTGTTGATGAAGCCCTAAGCAGAGACTGGCAAGAATCACTTTCATGGAAAGGGCCTGCCAAGCTTCCAAAAAACTACGAGTTGCCTGAAATCTCAGCACACACTTTTTCACCCAATCTTGATGAATCTTTCAGTTAATGATCAGTACACCAATCCCACTTGGCTCGCCAAATTTCGTTCTTCTAGGTTAAACCATTCGTTGGCAGTAACCGGTTTCATTTTGAGGTTTCACTCTGTTTTCTTCTATAGGGATACATGTATTTGGAACTCTAAATCAAACACGGTTTGTGCTAGCTCTTTGAAACTTGACACAATAAAGCAGTTTCAGGTTCTCTATCTATGGTTTGTTTGCTGTTGATGTAGCCCTAAGCAGAGACTGGCGAGAATCACTTTCATGGAAAGGGCCTGCCAAGCTTCCAAAAAACTACAAGTTGCCTGAAATCTCAGCAAACACTTTTTCACCCAATCTTGATGAAACTTTCAGGTAATGATCAGTACACCAATCCCACTTGGCTCGCCAAATTTCGTTCTTCTAGGTTAAACTTTCGTTTGCAGTAACCGTTTTAATTTTAAGGTTTCACTCTGTTTTCTCCTATAGGGATACATGTATTTGGAACTCTAAATCAAACACGGTTTGTGCTAGCTCTTTGAAACTTGACACAATAAAGCAGTTTCAGGTTCTCTATCTATGGTTTGTTTGCTGTTGATGTAGCCCTAAGCAGAGACTGGCGAGAATCACTTTCATGGAAAGGGCCTGCCAAGCTTCCAAAAAACTACAAGTTGCCTGAAATCTCAGCAAACACTTTTTCACCCAATCTTGATGAAACTTTCAGGTAATGATCAGTACACCAATCCCACTTGGCTCGCCAAATTTCGTTCTTCTAGGTTAAACCGTTCATTTGCAGTAACCGTTTTAATTTTGAGGTTTCACTCTGTTTTCTCCTATAGGGATACATGTATTTGGAACTCTAAATCAAACACGGTTTGTGCTAGCTCTTTGAATCTTGACAGAATAAGGCAGTTACAAGTTCTATCTCTATGGTTTGTTGCTGTTGATGTAGCCCTAAGCAGAGACTGGCGAGAATCACTTTCATGGAAAGGGCCTGCCAAGCTTCCAAAAAACTATGAGTTGCCTGAAATCTCAGCACACACTTTTTCACCCAATCTTGATGAAACTTTCAGGTAATGATCAGAACACCAATCCCACTTGGCTCGCCAAATTTTGTTCTTCTAGGTTAAACCGTTCGTTGGCAGTAACTGGTTTCATTTTGAGGTTTCACTCTGTTTTCTTCTATAGGGATACATGTATTTGGAACTCTAAATCAAACACGGTTTGTGCTAGCTCTTTGAAACTTGACACAATAAAGCAGTTTCAAGTTCTATCTCTATGGTTTGTTTGCTGTTGATGTAGCCCTAAGCAGAGACTGGCGAGAATCACTTTCATGGAAAGGGCCTGCCAAGCTTCCAAAAAACTACGAGTTGCCTGAAATATCAGCAAACAATTTTTCACCCAATCTTGATGAAACTTTCAGTAATGATCAGTACACCAATCCCACTTGGCTCGCCAAATTTCGTTCTTCTAGGTTAAACCCTTCGTTGGCAGTAACCGGTTTCATTTTGAGGTTTCACTCTGTTTTCTCCTATAGGGATACATGTATTTGGAACTCTAAATCAAACACGGTTTGTGCTAGCTCTTTGAAACTTGACACAATAAAGCAGTTTCAAGTTCTATCTCTATGGTTTGTTTGCTGTTGATGTAGCCCTAAGCAGAGACTGGCGAGAATCACTTTCATGGAAAGGGCCTGCCAAGCTTCCAAAAAACTATGAGTTGCCTGAAATCTCAGCACACACTTTTTCACCCAATCTTGATGAAACTTTCAGGTAATGATCAGAACACCAATCCCACTTGGCTCGCCAAATTTCATTCTTCTAGGTTAAACCGTTCGTTGGCAGTAACCGGTTTCATTTTGTGGTTTCACTCTGTTTTCTCCTATAGGGATACATGTATTTGGAACTCTAAATCAAACACGGTTTGTGCTAGCTCTTTGAAACTTGACACAATAAAGCAGTTTCAAGTTCTATCTCTATGGTTTGTTTGCTGTTGATGTAGCCCTAAGCAGAGACTGGCGAGAATCACTTTCATGGAAAGGGCCTGCCAAGCTTCCAAAAAACTACGAGTTGCCTGAAATATCAGCAAACAATTTTTCACCCAATCTTGATGAAACTTTCAGGTAATGATCAGTACACCAATCCCACTTGGCTCGCCAAATTTCGTTCTTCTAGGTTAAACCGTTCGTTGGCAGTAACCGGTTTCATTTTGAGGTTTCACTCTGTTTTCTCCTATAGGGTACATGTATTTGGAAGTCTAAATCAAACACAGTTTGTGCTAGCTCTTTGAAACTTGACACAATAAAGCAGTTTCAAGTTCTATCTCTATGGTTTGTTTGCTGTTGATGTAGCCCTAAGCAGAGACTGGCGAGAATCACTTTCATGGAAAGGGCCTGCCAAGCTTCCAAAAAACTACGAGTTGCCTGAAATCTCATCACACACTTTTTCACCCAATCTTGATGAAACTTTCAGGTAATGATCAGTACACCAATCTCACTTGGCTCGCAAATTTTATTCTTCTAGGTTAATCCGTTCGTTGGCAGTAACCGGTTTCATTTTGAGATTTCACTCTGTTTTCTCCTAAAGGGATACATGTATTTGAAACTCTAAATCAAACACGGTTTGTGCTAGCTCTTTGAAACTTGACACAATAAAGCAGTTTCAAGTTCTATCTCTATGGTTTGTTTGCTGTTGATGTAGCCCTAAGCAGAGACTGGCGAGAATCACTTTCATGGAAAGGGACTGCCAAGCTTCCAAAAAACTACGAGTTGCCTGAAATCTCAGCACACACTTTTTCACCCAATCTTGATGAAACTTTCAGGTAATGATCAGTACACCATTCCCACTTGGCTCGCCAAATTTCGTTGTTCTAGGTTAAACCGTTCGTTGGCAGTAACCGGTTTACATTTTGAGTTTTCACTCTGTTTTCTCCTATAGGGATACATGTATTTGGAACTCTAAATCAAACACGGTTTGTGCTAGCTCTTTGAAACTTGACACAATAAAGCAGTTTCAAGTTCTATCTCTATGGTTTGTTTGCTGTTGATGTAGCCCTAAGCAGAGACTGGCGAGAATCACTTTCATGGAAAGGGCCTGCCAAGCTTCCAAAAAACTACGAGTTGCCTGAAATCTCAGCACACACTTTTTCACCCATTCTTGATGAAACTTTCAGTTAATGATCAATACACCAATCCCACTTGGTTCGCCAAATTTCGTTCTTCTAGGTTAAACCGTTCGTTGGCAGTAACCGGTTTCATTTTGAGGTTTCACTCTGTTTTCTCCTATAGGGATACATGTATTTGGAAGTCTAAATCAAACACGGTTTGTGCTAGCTCTTTGAAACTTGACACAATAAAGCAGTTTCAAGTTCTATCTCTATGGTTTGTTTGCTGTTGATGTAGCCCTAAGCAGAGACTGGCGAGAATCACTTTCATGGAAAGGGCCTGCCAAGCTTCCAAAGAACTACGAGTTGCCTGAAATCTCAGCACACACTTTTTCACCCAATCTTGATGAAACTTTCAGGTAGTGATCAGTACACCAATCCCACTTGGCTCGCCAAATTTCGTTCTTCTAGGTTAAACCGTTCGTTGGCAGTAACCGGTTTCATTTTGAGGTTTCACTCTGTTTTCTCCTATAGGGATACATGTATCTGGAAGTCTAAATCAAACACGGTTTGTGCTAGCTCTTTGAAACTTGACAAAATAAAGCAGTTTCAAGTTCTATCTCTATGGTTTGTTTACTGTTGATGTAGCCCTAAGCAGAGACTGGCGAGAATCACTTTCATGGAAAGGGCCTGCCAAGCTTCCAAAAAACTACGAGTTGCCTGAAATTTCAGCACACACTTTTTCACCCAATCTTGATGAAACTTTCAGATAATGATCAGTACGCCAATTTCACTTGGCTCGCCAAATTTCGTTCTTCTAGGTTAAACAGTTCGTTGGCAGTAACCGGTTTCATTTTGAGGTTTCACTCTGTTTTCTCCTATAGGGATACATGTATTTGGAAGTCTAAATCAAACCCGGTTTGTGGTAGCTCTTTGAAACTTGACACAATAAAGCAGTTTCAAGTTCTATCTCTATGGTTTCTTTGCTGTTGATGTAGCCCTAAGCAGAGACTGGCGAGAATCACTTTCATGGAAAGGGCCTGCCAAGCTTCCAAAAAACTACGAGTTGCCTGAAATCTCAGCACACACTTTTTCACCCAATCTTGATGAAACTTTCAGGTAATGATCAGTACACCAATCCCACTTGGCTCGCCAAATTTCGTTCTTATAGGTTAAACCCTTCGTTGGCAGTAACCGGTTTCATTTTGAGGTTTCACTCTGTTTTCTCCTATAGGGATACATGTATTTGGAACTCTAAATCAAACACGGTTTGTGCTAGCTCTTTGAAACTTGACAGAATAAAGCAGTTTCAAGTTCTATCTCTATGGTTTGTTTGCTGTTGATGTAGCCCTAAGCAGAGACTGGCGAGAATCACTTTCAAGGAAAGGGCCTGCCAAGCTTCCAAAAAACTACGAGTTGCCTGAAATCTCAGCACACACTTTTTCACCCAATCTTGATGATACTTTCAGGTAATGATCAGTACACCAATCTCACTTGGCTCGCAAATTTTGTTCTTCTAGGTTAAACCGTTCGTTGGCAGTAACCGGTTTCATTTTGAGGTTTCACTCTGTTTTCTCCTATAGGGATACATGTATTTGAAACTCTAAATCAAACACGGTTTGTGCTAGCTCTTTGAAACTTGACAGAATAAAGCAGTTTCAAGTTCTATCTCTATGGTTTGTTTGCTGTTGATGTAGCCCTAAGCAGAGACTGGCGAGAATCACTTTCATGGAAAGGGCCTGCCAAGCTTCCAAAAAACTACGAGTTGCCTGAAATCTCAGCACACACTTTTTCACCCAATCTTGATGAAACTTTCAGGTAATGATCAGTACACCAATCCCACTTAGCTCGCCAAATTTCGTTCTTCTAGGTTAAACCCTTCGTTGGCAGTAACCGGTTTCATTTTGAGGTTTCACTCTGTTTTCTCCTATAGGAATACATGTATTTGGAACTCTAAATCAAACACGGTTTGTGCTAGCTCTTTGAAACTTGACAGAATAAAGCAGTTTCAAGTTCTATCTCTATGGTTTGTTTGCTGTTGATGTAGCCTTAAGCAGAGACTGGCGAGAATCACTTTCATGGAAATGGCCTGCCAAGCTTCCAAAAAACTAGGAGTTGCCTGAAATCTCAGCACATACTTTTTCACCCAATCTTGATAAAACTTTCAGGTAATGATCAGTACACCAATCTCACTTGGCTCGCAAATTTTGTTCTTCTAGGTTAAACCGTTCGTTGGCAGTAACCGGTTTCATTTTGAGGTTTCACTCTGTTTTCTCCTATAGGGATACATGTATTTGAAACTCTAAATCAAACACGGTTTGTGCTAGCTCTTTGAAACTTGACACAATAAAGCAGTCTCAAGTTCTATCTCTATGGTTTGTTTGCTGTTGATGTAGCCCTAAGCAGAGACTGGCGAGAATCACTTTCATGGAAAGGGCCTGCCAAGCTTCCAAAAAACTACGAGTTGCCTGAAATCTCAGCAAACACTTTTTCACCCAATCTTGATGATACTTTCAGGTAATGAGCAGGACACCAATCCCACTTGGCTCGCCAAATTTCGTTCTTCTAGGTTAAACCGTTTGTTTGCAGTAAACGTTTTCATTTTGAGGTTTCACTCTGTTTTCTCCTATAGGGATACATGTATTTGGAAGTCTAAATCAAACACGGTTTGTGCTAGCTCTTTGAAACTTGACACAATAAAGCAGTTTCAAGTTCTATCTCTATGGTTTGTTTGCTGTTGATGTAGCCCTAAGCAGAGACTGGCGAGAATCACTTTCATGGAAAGGGCCTGCCAAGCTTCCAAAAAACTACGAGTTGCCTGAAATCTCATCACACACTTTTTCACCCAATCTTGATGAAACTTTCAGGTAATGATCAGTACACCAATCTCACTTGGCTCGCAAATTTTGTTCTTCTAGGTTAATCCGTTCGTTGGCAGTAACCGGTTTCATTTTGAGATTTCACTGTGTTTTCTCCTATAGGGATACATGTATTTGAAACTCTAAATCAAACACGGTTTGTGCTAGCTCTTTGAAACTTGACACAATAAAGCAGTTTCAAGTTCTATCTCTATGGTTTGTTTGCTGTTGATGTAGCCCTAAGCAGAGACTGGCGAGAATCACTTTCATGGAAAGGGACTGCCAAGCTTCCAAAAAACTACGAGTTGCCTGAAATCTCAGCACACACTTTTTCACCCAATCTTGATGAAACTTTCAGGTAATGATCAGTACACCATTCCCACTTGGCTCGCCAAATTTCGTTCTTCTAGGTTAAAGCGTTCGTTGGCAGTAACCGGTTACATTTTGAGTTTTCACTCTGTTTTCTCCTATAGGGATACATGTATTTGGAACTCTAAATCAAACACGGTTTGTGCTAGCTCTTTGAAACTTGACACAATAAAGCAGTTTCAAGTTCTATCTCTATGGTTTGTTTGATGTTGATGTAGCCCTAAGCAGAGACTGGCGAGAATCACTTTCATGGAAAGGGCCTGCCAAGCTTCCAAAGAACTACGAGTTGCCTGAAATCTCAGCACACACTTTTTCACCCAATCTTGATGAAACTTTCAGGTAGTGATCAGTACACCAATCCCACTTGGCTCGCCAAATTTCGTTCTTCTAGGTTAAACCGTTCGTTGGCAGTAACCGGTTTCATTTTGAGGTTTCACTCTGTTTTCTCCTATAGGGATACATGTATCTGGAAGTCTAAATCAAACACGGTTTGTGCTAGCTCTTCGAAACTTGAAAAAATAAAGCAGTTTCAAGTTCTATCTCTATGGTTTGTTTACTGTTGATGTAGCCCTAAGCAGAGACTGGCGAGAATCACTTTCATGGAAAGGGCCTGCCAAGCTTCCAAAAAACTACGAGTTGCCTGAAATTTCAGCACACACTTTTTCACCCAATCTTGATGAAACTTTCAGGTAATGATCAGTACGCCAATTTCACTTGGCTCGCCAAATTTCGTTCTTCTAGGTTAAACAGTTCGTTGGCAGTAACCGGTTTCATTTTGAGGTTTCACTCTGTTTTCTCCTATAGGGATACATGTATTTGGAAGTCTAAATCAAACCCGGTTTGTGGTAGCTCTTTGAAACTTGACACAATAAAGCAGTTTCAAGTTCTATCTCTATGGTTTCTTTGCTGTTGATGTAGCCCTAAGCAGAGACTGGCGAGAATCACTTTCATGGAAAGGGCCTGCCAAGCTTCCAAAAAACTACGAGTTGCCTGAAATCTCAGCACACACTTTTTCACCCAATCTTGATGAAACTTTCAGGTAATGATCAGTACACCAATCCCACTTGGCTCGCCAAATTTCGTTCTTCTAGGTTAAACCCTTCGTTGGCAGTAACCGGTTTCATTTTGAGGTTTCACTCTGTTTTCTCCTATAGGGATACATGTATTTGGAACTCTAAATCAAACACGGTTTGTGCTAGCTCTTTGAAACTTGACACAATAAAGCAGTTTCAAGTTCTATCTCTATGGTTTGTTTGCTGTTGATGTAGCCCTAAGCAGAGACTGGCGAGAATCACTTTCATGGAAAGGGCCTGCCAAGCTTCCAAAGAACTACGAGTTGCCTGAAATCTCAGCACACACTTTTTCACCCAATCTTGATGAAACTTTCAGGTAGTGATCAGTACACCAATCCCACTTGGCTCGCCAAATTTCGTTCTTCTAGGTTAAACCGTTCGTTGGCAGTAACCGGTTTCATTTTGAGGTTTCACTCTGTTTTCTCCTATAGGGATACATGTATCTGGAAGTCTAAATCAAACACGGTTTGTGCTAGCTCTTTGAAACTTGAAAAAATAAAGCAGTTTCAAGTTCTATCTCTATGGTTTGTTTACTGTTGATGTAGCCCTAAGCAGAGACTGGCGAGAATCACTTTCATGGAAAGGGCCTGCCAAGCTTCCAAAAAACTACGAGTTGCCTGAAATTTCAGCACACACTTTTTCACCCAATCTTGATGAAACTTTCAGGTAATGATCAGTACGCCAATTTCACTTGGCTCGCCAAATTTCGTTCTTCTAGGTTAAACAGTTCGTTGGCAGTAACCGGTTTCATTTTGAGGTTTCACTCTGTTTTCTCCTATAGGGATACATGTATTTGGAAGTCTAAATCAAACCCGGTTTGTGGTAGCTCTTTGAAACTTGACACAATAAAGCAGTTTCAAGTTCTATCTCTATGGTTTCTTTGCTGTTGATGTAGCCCTAAGCAGAGACTGGCGAGAATCACTTTCATGGAAAGGGCCTGCCAAGCTTCCAAAAAACTACGAGTTGCCTGAAATCTCAGCACACACTTTTTCACCCAATCTTGATGAAACTTTCAGGTAATGATCAGTACACCAATCCCACTTGGCTCGCCAAATTTCGTTCTTCTAGGTTAAACCCTTCGTTGGCAGTAACCGGTTTCATTTTGAGGTTTCACTCTGTTTTCTCCTATAGGGATACATGTATTTGGAACTCTAAATCAAACACGGTTTGTGCTAGCTCTTTGAAACTTGACAGAATAAAGCAGTTTCAAGTTCTATCTCTATGGTTTGTTTGCTGTTGATGTAGCCCTAAGCAGAGACTGGCGAGAATCACTTTCATGGAAAGGGCCTGCCAAGCTTCCAAAAAACTACGAGTTGCCTGAAATCTCAGCACACACTTTTTCACCCAATCTTGATAAAACATTCAGGTAATGATCAGTACACCAATCTCACTTGGCTCGCAAATTTTGTTCTTCTAGGTTAAACCGTTCGTTGGCAGTAACCGGTTTCATTTTGAGTTTTCACTCTGTTTTCTCCTATAGGGATACATGTATTTGAAACTCTAAATCAAACACGGTTTGTGCTAGCTCTTTGAAACTTGACACAATAAAGCAGTTTCAAGTTCTATCTCTATGGTTTGTTTGCTGTTGATGTAGCCCTAAGCAGAGACTGGCGAGAATCACTTTCATGGAAAGGCCCTGCCAAGCTTCCAAAAAACTACGAGTTGCCTGAAATGTCAGCCCACACTTTTTCACCCAATCTTGATGAAACTTTCAGGTAATGATCAGTAAACCAATCCCACTGGGCTCGCCAAATTTCGTTCTTCTAGGTTAAAGCGTTCGTTGGCAGTAACCGGTTTCATTTTGAGGTTTCACTCTGTTTTCTCCTATAGGGATACATGTATTTGGAACTCTAAATCAAACACGGTTTGTGCTAGCTCTTTGAAACTTGACACAATAAAGCAGTTTCAAGTTCTATCTCTATGGTTTGTTTGCTGTTGATGTAGCCCTAAGCAGAGACTGGCGAGAATCACTTTCATGGAAAGGGCCTGCCTAGCTTCCAAAAAACTACGAGTTGCCTGAAATCTCAGCACACACTTTTTCACCCATTCTTGATGAAACTTTCAGTTAATGATCAATACACCAATCCCACTTGGTTCGCCAAATTTCGTTCTTCTAGGTTAAACCGTTCGTTGGCAGTAACCGGTTTTATTTTGAGGTTTCACTCTGTTTTCTCCTATAGGGATACATGTATTTGGAATTCTAAATCAAACACGGTTTGTGCTAGCTCTTTGAAACTTGACACAATAAAGCAGTTTCAAGTTCTATCTCTATGGTTTGTTTGCTGTTGATGTAGCCCTAAGCAGAGACTGGCGAGAATCACTTTCATGGAAAGGGCCTGCCAAGCTTCCAAAGAACTACGAGTTGCCTGAAATCTCAGCACACACTTTTTCACCCAATCTTGATGAATCTTTCAGGTAGTGATCAGTACACCAATCCCACTTGGCTTGCCAAATTTCATTCTTCTAGGTTAAACCATTTGTTGGCAGTAACCGGTTTCATTTTGAGGTTTCACTCTGTTTTCTCCTATAGGGATACATGTATCTGGAAGTCTAAATCAAACACGGTTTCTGCTAGCTCTTTGAAACTTGACAAAATAAAGCAGTTTCAAGTTCTATCTCTATGGTTTGTTTACTGTTGATGTAGCCCTAAGCAGAGACTGGCGAGAATCACTTTCATGGAAAGGGCCTGCCAAGCTTCCAAAAAACTACGAGTTGCCTGAAATTTCAGCACACACTTTTTCACCCAATCTTGATGAAACTTTCAGGTAATGATCAGTACGCCAATTTCACTTGGCTCGCCAAATTTCGTTCTTCTAGGTTAAACAGTTCGTTGGCAGTAACCGGTTTCATTTTGAGGTTTCACTCTGTTTTCTCCTATAGGGATACATGTATTTGGAAGTCTAAATCAAACCCGGTTTGTGGTAGCTCTTTGAAACTTGACACAATAAAGCAGTTTCAAGTTCTATCTCTATGGTTTCTTTGCTGTTGATGTAGCCCTAAGCAGAGACTGGCGAGAATCACTTTCATGGAAAGGGCCTGCCAAGCTTCCAAAAAACTACGAGTTGCCTGAAATCTCAGCACACACTTTTTCACCCAATCTTGATGAAACTTTCAGGTAATGATCAGTACACCAATCCCACTTGGCTCGCCAAATTTTGTTCTTGTAGGTTAAACCGTTCGTTGGCAGTAACCGGTTTCATTTTGAGGTTTCACTGTGTTTTCTCATATAGGGATACATGTATTTGGAACTCTAAATCAAACACGGTTTGTGCTAGCTCTTTGAAACTTGACACAATAAAGCAGTTTCAAGTTCTATCTCTATGGTTTGTTTGCTGTTGATGTAGCCCTAAGCAGAGACTGGCGAGAATCACTTTCATGGAAAGGGCCTGCCAAGCTTCCAAAAAACTACGAGTTGCCTGAAATCTCAGCACACACTTTTTAAGCAATCTTGATGAAACTTTCAGGTAATGATCAGTACACCAATCCCACTTGGCTCGCCAAATTTCGTTCTTCTAGGTTAAACCGTTCGTTGGCAGTAACCGGTTTCATTTTGAGGTTTCACTCTGTTTTCTCCTATAGGGATACATGTATTTGAAACTCTAAATCAAACACGGTTTGTGCTAGCTCTTTGAAACTTGACACAATAAAGCAGTTTCAAGTTCTATCTCTATGCTTTGTTTGCTGTTGATGTAGCCGTAAGCAGAGACTGGCGAGAATCACTTTCATGGAAAGGGCCTGCCAAGCTTCCAAAAAACTACGAGTTGCCTGAAATCTCAGCACACACTTTTTCACCCAATCTTGATGAAACTTTCAGGTAATGATCAGTACACCAATCCCACTTGGCTCGCCAAATTTTGTTTTCTTTTTTTGTAGGTTAAACCGTTCGTTGGCAGTAACCGGTTTCATTTTGAGGTTTCACTGTGTTTTCTCATATAGGGATACATGTATTTGGAACTCTAAATCAAACACGGTTTGTGCTAGCTCTTTGAAACTTGACACAATAAAGCAGTTTCAAGTTCTATCTCTATGGTTTGTTTGCTGTTGATGTAGCCCTAAGCAGAGACTGGCGAGAATCACTTTCATGGAAAGGGCCTGCCAAGCTTCCAAAAAACTACGAGTTGCCTGAAATCTCAGCACACACTTTTTAAGCAATCTTGATGAAACTTTCAGGTAATGATCAGTACACCAATCCCACTTGGCTCGCCAAATTTCGTTCTTCTAGGTTAAACCGTTCGTTGGCAGTAACCGGTTTCATTTTGAGGTTTCACTCTGTTTTCTCCTATAGGGATACATGTATTTGGAACTCTAAATCAAACACGGTTTGTGCTAGCTCTTTGAAACTTGACACAATAAAGCAGTTTCAAGTTCTATCTCTATGGTTTGTTTGCTGTTGATGTAGCCCTAAGCAGAGACTGGCGAGAATCACTTTCATGGAAAGGGCCTGCCAAGCTTCCAAAAAACTACGAGTTACCTGAAATCTCAGCACACACTTTTTCACCCAATCTTGATGAATCTTTCAGGTAATGATCAGTACACCAATCCCACTTGGCTCGCCAAATTTCGTTCTTCTAGGTTAAACCGTTCGTTGGCAGTTACCGGTTTCATTTTGAGGTTTCACTCTGTTTCTCCTATAGGGATACATGTATTTGGAACTCTAAATCAAACACGGTTTGTGCTAGCTCTTTGAAACTTGACACAATAAAGCAGTTTCAAGTTCTATCTCTATGGTTTGTTTGCTGTTGATGTAGCCCTAAGCAGAGACTGGCGAGAATCACTTTCATGGAAAGGGCCTGCCAAGCTTCCAAAAAACTACGAGTTGCCTGAAATCTCAGCAAACACTTTTTCACCCAATCTTGATGAAACTTTCAGGTAATGATCAGTACACCAATCCCACTTGGCTCACCAAATTTCGTTCTTCTAGGTTAAACGGTTCGTTGGCAGTAACCGGTTTCATTTTGAGGTTTCACTCTGTTTTCTCCTATAGGGATACATGTATTTGGAACTCTAAATCAAACAGGGTTTGTGCTAGCTCTTTGAAACTTGACACAATAAAGCAGTTTCAAGTTCTATCTCTATGCTTTGTTTGCTGTTGATGTAGCCGTAAGCAGAGACTGGCGAGAATCACTTTCATGGAAAGGGCCTGCCAAGCTTCCAAAAAACTACGAGTTGCCTGAAATCTCAGCACACACTTTTTCACCCAATCTTGATGAAACTTTCAGGTAATGATCAGTACACCAATCCCACTTGGCTCGCCAAATTTTGTTCTTGTAGGTTAAACCGTTCGTTGGCAGTAACCGGTTTCATTTTGAGGTTTCACTCTGTTTTCTCATATAGGGATACATGTATTTGGAACTCTAAATCAAACACGGTTTGTGCTAGCTCTTTGAAACTTGACACAATAAAGCAGTTTCAAGTTCTATCTCTATGGTTTGTTTGCTGTTGATGTAGCCCTAAGCAGAGACTGGCGAGAATCACTTTCATGGAAAGGGCCTGCCAAGCTTCCAAAAAACTACGAGTTGCCTGAAATCTCAGCACACACTTTTTCACCCAATCTTGATGAAACTTTCAGGTAATGATCAGTACACCAATCCCACTTGGCTCGCCAAATTTCGTTCTTCTAGGTTAAACCGTTCGTTGGCAGTAACCGGTTTCATTTTGAGGTTTCACTCTGTTTTCTCCTATAGGGATGCATGTATTTGGAACTCTAAATCAAACACGGTTTGTGCTAGCTCTTTGAAACTTGACACAATAAAGCAGTTTCAAGTTCTATCTCTATGGTTTGTTTGCTGTTGATGTAGCCCTAAGCAGAGACTGGCGAGAATCACTTTCATGGAAAGGGACTGCCAAGCTTCCAAAAAACTACGAGTTGCCTGAAATCTCAGCACACACTTTTTCACCCAATCTTGATGAAACTTTCAGGTAATGATCAGTACACCAATCCCACTTGGCTCGCCAAATTTCGTTCTTCTAGGTTAAACGGTTCGTTGGCAGTAACCGGTTTCATTTTGAGGTTTCACTCTGTTTTCTCCTATAGGGATACATGTATTTGGAACTCTAAATCAAACAGGGTTTGTGCTAGCTCTTTGAAACTTGACACAATAAAGCAGTTTCAAGTTCTATCTCTATGCTTTGTTTGCTGTTGATGTAGCCGTAAGCAGAGACTGGCGAGAATCACTTTCATGGAAAAAGCCTGCCAAGCTTCCAAAAAACTACGAGTTGCCTGAAATCTCAGCACACACTTTTTCACCCAATCTTGATGAAACTTTCAGGTAATGATCAGTACACCAATCCCACTTGGCTCGCCAAATTTTGTTCTTGTAGGTTAAACCGTTCGTTGGCAGTAACCGGTTTCATTTTGAGGTTTCACTCTGTTTTCTCATATAGGGATACATGTATTTGGAACTCTAAATCAAACACGGTTTGTGCTAGCTCTTTGAAACTTGACACAATAAAGCAGTTTCAAGTTCTATCTCTATGGTTTGTTTGCTGTTGATGTAGCCCTAAGCAGAGACTGGCGAGAATCACTTTCATGGAAAGGGCCTGCCAAGCTTCCAAAAAACTACGAGTTGCCTGAAATCTCAGCACACACTTTTTAAGCAATCTTTATGAAACTTTCAGGTAATGATCAGTACACCAATCCCACTTGGCTCGCCAAATTTCGTTCTTCTAGGTTAAACCGTTCGTTGGCAGTAACCGGTTTCATTTTGAGGTTTCACTCTGTTTTCTCCTATAGGGATACATGTATTTGGAACTCTAAATCAAACACGGTTTGTGCTAGCTCTTTGAAACTTGACACAATAAAGCAGTTTCAAGTTCTATCTCTATGGTTTGTTTGCTGTTGATGTAACCCTAAGCAGAGACTGGCGAGAATCACTTTCATGGAAAGGGCCTGCCAAGCTTCCAAAAAACTACGAGTTACCTGAAATCTCAGCACACACTTTTTCACCCAATCTTGATGAATCTTTCAGGTAATGATCAGTACACCAATCCCACTTGGCTCGCCAAATTTCGTTCTTCTAGGTTAAACCGTTCGTTGGCAGTTACCGGTTTCATTTTGAGGTTTCACTCTGTTTCTCCTATAGGGATACATGTATTTGGAACTCTAAATCAAACACGGTTTGTGCTAGCTCTTTGAAACTTGACACAATAAAGCAGTTTCAAGTTCTATCTCTATGGTTTGTTTGCTGTTGATGTAGCCCTAAGCAGAGACTGGCGAGAATCACTTTCATGGAAAGGGCCTGCCAAGCTTCCAAAAAACTACGAGTTGCCTGAAATCTCAGCACACACTTTTTCACCCAATCTTGATGAAACTTTCAGGTAATGATCAGTACACCAATCCCACTTGGCTCGCCAAATTTCGTTCTTCTAGGTTAAACCGTTCGTTGGCAGTAACCGGTTTCATTTTGAGGTTTCACTCTGTTTTCTCCTATAGGGATGCATGTATTTGGAACTCTAAATCAAACACGGTTTGTGCTAGCTCTTTGAAACTTGACACAATAAAGCAGTTTCAAGTTCTATCTCTATGGTTTGTTTGCTGTTGATGTAGCCCTAAGCAGAGACTGGCGAGAATCACTTTCATGGAAAGGGACTGCCAAGCTTCCAAAAAACTACGAGTTGCCTGAAATCTCAGCACACACTTTTTCACCCAATCTTGATGAAACTTTCAGGTAATGATCAGTACACCATTCCCACTTGGCTCGCCAAATTTCGTTCTTCTAGGTTAAACCGTTCGTTGGCAGTAACCGGTTTCATTTTGAGTTTTCACTCTGTTTTCTCCTATACGGATACATGTATTTGGAACTCTAAATCAAACACGGTTTGTGCTAGCTCTTTGAAACTTGACAGAATAAAGCAGTTTCAAGTTCTATCTCTATGGTTTGTTTGCTGTTGATGTAGCCCTAAGCAGAGACTGGCGAGAATCACTTTCATGGAAAGGACCTGCCAAGCTTCCAAAAAACTACGAGTTGCCTGAAATCTCAGCAAACACTTTTTCACCCAATCTTGATGAAACTTTCAGGTAATGATCAGTACACCAATCCCACTTGGCTCACCAAATTTCGTTCTTCTAGGTTAAACCGTTCGTTGGCAGTAACCGGTTTCATTTTGAGGTTTCACTCTGTTTTCTCCTATAGGGATACATGTATTTGGAAGTCTAAATCGAACACGGTTTGTGCTAGCTCTTTGAAACTTGACAGAATAAAGCAGTTTCAAGTTCTATCTCTATGGTTTGATTGCTGTTGATGTAGCCCTAAGCAGAGACTGGCGAGAATCACTTTCATGGAAAGGGCCTGCCAAGCTTCCAAAAAACTACGAGTTGCCTGAAATCTCAGCAAACACTTTTTCACCCAATCTTGATGAAACTTTCAGGTAATGATCAGTACACCAATCCCACATGGCTCGCCAAATTTCGTTCTTCTAGGTTAAACCGTTCGTTGGCAGTAACCGGTTTCATTTTGAGGTTTCACTCTGTTTTATCCTATAGGGATACATGTATTTGGAACTCTAAATCAAACACGGTTTGTGCTAGCTCTTTGAAACTTGACACAATAAAGCAGTTTCAAGTTCTATCTCTATGGTTTGTTTGCTGTTGATGTAGCCCTAAGCAGAGACTGGCGAGAATCACTTTCATGGAAAGGGCCTGCCAAGCTTCCAAAAAACTACGAGTTGCCTGAAATCTCAGCACACACTTTTTCACCCAATCTTGATGAAACTTTCAGGTAATGATCAGTACACCAATCTCACTTGGCTCGCCAAATTTCGTTCTTCTAGGTTAAACCGTTCGTTGGCAGTAACCGGTTTCATTTTTAGATTTCACTCTGTTTTCTCCTATAGGGATACATGTATTTGGAACTCTAAATCAAACACGGTTTGTGCTAGCTCTTTGAAACTTAACACAATAAAGCAGTTTCAAGTTCTATCTCTATGGTTTGTTTGCTGTTGATGTAGCCCTAAGCAGAGACTGGCGAGAATCACTTTCATGGAAAGGGCCTGCCAAGCTTCCAAAAAACTACGAGTTGCCTGAAATCTCAGCAAACACTTTTTCACCCAATCTTGACGATACTTTCAGGTAATGATCATTACACCAATCCCACTTGGCTCGCCATATTTGTTCTTCTAGGTTAAACCGTTCGTTTGCAGTAACCGGTTTCATTTTGAGGTTTCACTCTGTTTTCTCCTATAGGGATACATGTATTTGGAACTCTAAATCAAACACGGTTTGTGCTATCTCTTTGAAACTTGACACAATAAAGCAGTTTCAAGTTCTATCTCTATGGTTTGTTTGCTGTTGATGTAGCCCTAAGCAGAGACTGGCGAGAATCACTTTCATGGAAAGGGCCTGCCAAGCTACCAAAAAACTACGAGTAGCCTGAAATCTCAGCAAACACTTTTTCACCCAATCTTGATGATACTTTCAGGTAATGATCAGTACACCAATCCCACTTGGCTCGCCAAATTTCGTTCTTCTAGGTTAAACCGTTCGTTGGCAGTAACCGGTTATATTTTGAGGTTTCACTCTGTTTTCTCCTATAGGGATACATGTATTTGGAACTCTAAATCAAACACGGTTTGTGCTAGCTCTTTGAAACTTGGCACAATAAAGCAGTTTCAAGTTCTCTCTCTATGGTTTTTTGCTGTTGATGTAGCCCTAAGCATAGACTGGCGAGAATCACTTTCATGGAAAGGGCCTGCCAAGCTTCCAAAAAACTACGAGTTGCCTGAAATCTCAGCACACACTTTTTCACCCAATCTTGATGAAACTTTCAGGTAATGATCAGTACACCAATCTCACTTGGCTCGCCAAATTTCGTTCTTCTAGGTTAAACCATTCGTTGGCAGTAACCGGTTTCATTTTGAGATTTCACTCTGTTTTCTCCTATAGGGATACATGTATTTGGAACTCTAAATCAAACACGGTTTGTGCTAGCTCTTTGAAACTTAACACAATAAAGCAGTTTCAAGTTCTATCTCTATGGTTTGTTTGCTGTTGATGTAGCCCTAAGCAGAGACTGGCGAGAATCACTTTCATGGAAATGGCCTGCCAAGCTTCCAAATAACTACGAGTTGCCTGAAATCTCAGCAAACACTTTTTCACCCAATCTTGATGATACTTTCAGGTAATGATCAGTACACCAATCCCACTTGGCTCGCCAAATTTCGTTCTTCTAGGTTAAACCGTTCGTTGGCAGTAACCGGTTTCATTTTGAGGTTTCACTCTGTTTTCTCCTATAGGGATACATGTATTTGGAACTCTAAATCAAACACGGTTTGTGCTAGCTCTTTGAAACTTGGCACAATAAAGCAGTTTCAAGTTCTCTCTCTATGGTTTTTTGCTGTTGATGTAGCCCTAAGCAGAGACTGGCGAGAATCACTTTCATGGAAAGGGCCTGCCAAGCTTCCAAAAAACTACGAGTTGCCTGAAATCTCAGCAAACACTTTTTCACCCAATCATGATGATACTTTCAGGTAATGATCAGTACACCAATCCCACTTGGCTCGCCAAATTTCGTTGTTCTAGGTTAAACCGTTCGTTGGCAGTAACCGGTTTCATTTGAGGTTTCACTCTGTTTTCTCCTATAGGGATACATGTATTTGGAACCAAACACGGTTTGTGCTAGCTCTTTGAAACTTGACACAATAAAGCAGTTTCAAGTTCTATCTCTATGGTTTGTTTGCTGTTGATGTAGCCCTAAGCAGAGACTGGCGAGAATCACTTTCATGGAAAGGGCCTGCCAACCTTCCAAAAAACTACGAGCTGCCTGAAATCTCAGCAAACACTTTTTCACCCAATCTAGATGATACTTTCAGGTAATGATCAGTATACCAATCCACTTGGCTCGCCAAATTTCGTTCTTCTAGGTTAAACCGTTCCTTTGCAGTAACCGTTTTCATTTTGCGGTTTCACTCTGTTTTCTCCTATAGGGATACATGTATTTTAAACTCTAAATCAAACACGGTTTGTGCTAGCTCTTTGAAACTTGGCACAACAAAGCAGTTTGAAGTTCTCTCTCTATGGTTTTTTGCTGTTGATGTAGCCCTAAGCAGAGACTGGCGAGAATCACTTTCATGGAAAGGGCCTGCCAAGCTTCCAAAAAACTACGAGTTGCCTGAAATCTCAGCAAACACTTTTTCACCCAATCTTGACGATACTTTCAGGTAATGATCATTACACCAATCCCACTTGGCTCGCCATATTTGTTCTTCTAGGTTAAACCGTTCGTTTGCAGTAACCGGTTTCATTTTGAGGTTTCACTCTGTTTTCTCCTATAGGGATACATGTATTTGGAACTCTAAATCAAACACGGTTTGTGCTATCTCTTTGAAACTTGACACAATAAAGCAGTTTCAAGTTCTATCTCTATGGTTTGTTTGCTGTTGATGTAGCCCTAAGCAGAGACTGGCGAGAATCACTTTCATGGAAAGGGCCTGCCAAGCTACCAAAAAACTACGAGTAGCCTGAAATCTCAGCAAACACTTTTTCACCCAATCTTGATGATACTTTCAGGTAATGATCAGTACACCAATCCCACTTGGCTCGCCAAATTTCGTTCTAGGTTAAACCGTTCGTTGGCAGTAACCGGTTATATTTTGAGGTTTCACTCTGTTTTCTCCTATAGGGATACATGTATTTGGAACTCTAAATCAAACACGGTTTGTGCTAGCTATTTGAAACTTGGCACAATAAAGCAGTTTCAAGTTCTCTCTCTATGGTTTTTTGCTGTTGATGTAGCCCTAAGCATAGACTGGCGAGAATCACTTTCATGGAAAGGGCCTGCCAAGCTTCCAAAAAACTACGAGTTGCCTGAAATCTCAGCACACACTTTTTCACCCAATCTTGATGAAACTTTCAGGTAATGATCAGTACACCAATCTCACTTGGCTCGCCAAATTTCGTTCTTCTAGGTTAAACCATTCGTTGGCAGTAACCGGTTTCATTTTGAGATTTCACTCTGTTTTCTCCTATAGGGATACATGTATTTGGAACTCTAAATCAAACACGGTTTGTGCTAGCTCTTTGAAACTTAACACAATAAAGCAGTTTCAAGTTCTATCTCTATGGTTTGTTTGCTGTTGATGTAGCCCTAAGCAGAGACTGGCGAGAATCACTTTCATGGAAATGGCCTGCCAAGCTTCCAAATAACTACGAGTTGCCTGAAATCTCAGCAAACACTTTTTCACCCAATCTTGATGATACTTTCAGGTAATGATCAGTACACCAATCCCACTTGGCTCGCCAAATTTCGTTCTTCTAGGTTAAACCGTTCGTTGGCAGTAACCGGTTTCATTTTGAGGTTTCACTCTGTTTTCTCCTATAGGGATACATGTATTTGGAACTCTAAATCAAACACGGTTTGTGCTAGCTCTTTGAAACTTGGCACAATAAAGCAGTTTCAAGTTCTCTCTCTATGGTTTTTTGCTGTTGATGTAGCCCTAAGCAGAGACTGGCGAGAATCACTTTCATGGAAAGGGCCTGCCAAGCTTCCAAAAAACTACGAGTTGCCTGAAATCTCAGCAAACACTTTTTCACCCAATCTTGATGATACTTTCAGGTAATGATCATTACACCAATCCCCCTTGGCTCGCCATATTTGTTCTTCTAGGTTAAACCGTTCGTTTGCAGTAACCGGTTTCATTTTGAGGTTTCACTCTGTTTTCTCCTATAGGGATACATGTATTTGGAACTCTAAATCAAACACGGTTTGAGCTACCTCTTTGAAACTTGACACAATAAAGCGGTTTCAAGTTCTATCTCTATGGTTTGTTTGCTGTTGATGTAGCCCTAAGCAGAGACTGGCGAGAATCACTTTCATGGAAAGGGCCTGCCAAGCTTCCAAAAAACTACGAGTTGCCTGAAATCTCAGCAAACACTTTTTCACCCAATCATGATGATACTTTCAGGTAATGATCAGTACACCAATCCCACTTGGCTCGCCAAATTTCGTTGTTCTAGGTTAAACCGTTCGTTGGCAGTAACCGGTTTCATTTTGAGGTTTCACTCTGTTTTCTCCTATAGGGATACATGTATTTGGAACTCTAAATCAAACACGGTTTGTGCTAGCTCTTTGAAACTTGACATAATAAAGCAGTTTCAAGTTGTATCTCTATGGTTTGTTTGCTGTTGATGTAGCCCTAAGCAGAGACTGGCGAGAATCACTTTCATGGAAAGGGCCTGCCAAGCTTCCAAAAAACTACGAGCTGCCTGAAATCTCAGCAAACACTTTTTCACCCAATCTAGATGATACTTTCAGGTAATGATCAGTACACCAATCCACTTGGCTCGCCAAATTTCGTTCTTCTAGGTTAAACCGTTCCTTTGCAGTAACCGTTTTCATTTTGCGGTTTCACTCTGTTTTCTCCTATAGGGATACATGTATTTGGAACTCTAAATCAAACACGGTTTGTGCTAGCTCTTTGAAACTTGGCACAACAAAGCAGTTTCAAGTTCTCTCTCTATGGTTTTTTGCTGTTGATGTAGCCCTAAGCAGAGACTGGCGAGAATCACTTTCATGGAAAGGGCCTGCCAAGCTTCCAAAAAACTACGATTTGCCTGAAATCTCAGCAAACACTTTTTCACCCAATCTTGACGATACTTTCAGGTAATGATCATTACACCAATCCCACTTGGC
Organism: Ictidomys tridecemlineatus; assembly: GCF_052094955.1. Lineage (NCBI taxonomy): Eukaryota > Metazoa > Chordata > Mammalia > Rodentia > Sciuridae > Ictidomys > Ictidomys tridecemlineatus. The sequence goes on from NW_027523154.1 coordinate 39,909, forward strand.
TCGCCATATTTGTTCTTCTAGGTTAAACCGTTCGTTTGCAGTAACCGGTTTCATTTTGAGGTTTCACTCTGTTTTCTCCTATAGGGATACATGTATTTGGAACTCTAAATCAAACACGGTTTGTGCTATCTCTTTGAAACTTGACACAATAAAGCAGTTTCAAGTTCTATCTCTATGGTTTGTTTGCTGTTGATGTAGCCCTAAGCAGAGACTGGCGAGAATCACTTTCATGGAAAGGGCCTGCCAAGCTACCAAAAAACTACGAGTAGCCTGAAATCTCAGCAAACACTTTTTCACCCAATCTTGATGATACTTTCAGGTAATGATCAGTACACCAATCCCACTTGGCTCGCCAAATTTCGTTCTTCTAGGTTAAACCGTTCGTTGGCAGTAACCGGTTACATTTTGAGGTTTCACTCTGTTTTCTCCTATAGGGATACATGTATTTGGAACTCTAAATCAAACACGGTTTGTGCTAGCTCTTTGAAACTTGGCACAATAAAGCAGTTTCAAGTTCTCTCTCTATGGTTTTTTGCTGTTGATGTAGCCCTAAGCATAGACTGGCGAGAATCACTTTCATGGAAAGGGCCTGCCAAGCTTCCAAAAAACTACGAGTTGCCTGAAATCTCAGCAAACACTTTTTCACCCAATCTTGATGATACTTTCAGGTAATGATCATTACACCAATCCCACTTGGCTCGCCATATTTGTTCTTCTAGGTTAAACCGTTCGTTTGCAGTAACCGGTTTCATTTTGAGGTTTCACTCTGTTTTCTCCTATAGGGATACATGTATTTGGAACTCTAAATCAAACACGGTTTGTGCTATCTCTTTGAAACTTGACACAATAAAGCAGTTTCAAGTTCTATCTCTATGGTTTGTTTGCTGTTGATGTAGCCCTAAGCAGAGACTGGCGAGAATCACTTTCATGGAAAGGGCCTGCCAAGCTTCCAAAAAACTACGAGTTGCCTGAAATCTCAGCAAACACTTTTTCACCCAATCATGATGATACTTTCAGGTAATGATCAGTACACCAATCCCACTTGGCTCGCCAAATTTCGTTGTTCTAGGTTAAACCGTTCGTTGGCAGAAACCGGTTTCATTTTGAGGTTTCACTCTGTTTTCTCCTATAGGGATACATGTATTTGGAACTCTAAATCAAACACGGTTTGTGCTAGCTCTTTGAAACTTGACACAATAAAGCAGTTTCCAGTTCTATCTCTATGGTTTGTTTGCTGTTGATGTAGCCCTAAGCAGAGACTGGCGAGAATCACTTTCATGGAAAGGGCCTGCCAAGCTTCCAAAAAACTACGAGTTGCCTGAAATCTCAGCACACACTTTTTCACCCAATCTTGGTGAAACTTTCACGTAATGATCAGTACACCAATCCCACTTGGCTCGCCAAATTTCGTTCTTCTAGGTTAAACCGTTCGTTGGCAGTAACCGGTTTCATTTTGACGTTTCACTCTGTTTTCTCCTATAGGGATACATGTATTTGCAACTCTAAAGCAAACACGGTTTGTGCTAGCTCTTTGAAACTTGACACAATAAAGCAGTTTCAAGTTCTATCTCTATGGTTTGTTTGCTATTGATGTAGCCCTAAGCAGAGACTGGCGAGAATCACTTTCATGGAAAGGGCCTGCCAAGCTTCCAAAAAACTACGAGTTGCCTGAAATCTCAGCACACACTTTTTCACCCAATCTTGATGAAACTTTCAGGTAATGATCAGTACACCAATCCCATATGGCTCGCCAAATTTCGTTCTTCTAGTTTAAACCGTTCGTTGGCAGTAACCGGTTTCATTTTGAGGTTTCACTCTGTTTTCTCCTATAGGGATACATGTATTTGGAACTCTAAATCAAACACGGTTTGTGCTAGCTCTTTGAAACTTGATACAATAAAGCAGTTTCAAGTTCTATCTCTATGGTTTGTTTGCTGTTGATGTAGCCCTAAGCAGAGACTGGCGAGAATCACTTTCATGGAAAGGGCCTGCCAAGCTTCCCAAAAACTACGAGTTGCCTGAAATCTCAGCACACACTTTTTCACCCAATCTTGATGAAACTTTCAGGTAATGATCAGTACACCAAGCCCACTTGGCTCGCCAAATTTCGTTCTTCTAGGTTAAACCATTCGTTGGAAGTAACCGGTTTCATTTTGAGGTTTCACTCTGTTTTCTCCTATAGGGATTCTTGTATTTGGAACTCTAAATCAAACACGGTTTGTGCTAGCTCTTTGAAACTAGACACAATAAAGCAGTTTCAAGTTCTATCTCTATGGTTTGTTTGCTGTTGATGTAGCCCTAAGCAGAGACTGGCGAGAATCACTTTCTTGGAAAGGGCCTGCCAAGCTTCCAAAAACTACGAGTTGCCTGAAATCTCAGCACACACTTTTTCACCCAATCTTGATGAAAGTTTCAGGTAATGATCAGTACACCAATCTCACTTGGCTTGCCAAATTTCGTTCTTCTAGGTTAAACCGTTCTTTGGCAGTAACCGGTTTCATTTTGAGGTTTCACTCTGTTTTCTCCTATAGGGATACATGTATTTGGAACTCTAAATCAAACACGGTTTGTGCTAGCTCTTTGAAACTTGACACAATAAAGCAGTTTCAAGTTCTATCTCTATGGTTTGTTTGCTGTTGATGTAGCCCTAAGCAGAGACTGGCGAGAATCACTTTCATGGAAAGGGCCTGCCAAGCTTCCAAAAAACTACGAGTTGCCTGAAATCTCAGCACACACTTTTTCACCCATTCTTGATGAAACTTTCAGTTAATGATCAATACACCAATCCCATCTGGTTCGCCAAATTTCGTTCTTCTAGGTTAAACCGTTCGTTGGCAGTAACCGGTTTTATTTTGAGGTTTCACTCTGTTTTCTCCTATAGGGATACATGTATTTGGAAGTCTAAATCAAACACGGTTTGTGCTAGCTCTTTGAAACTTGACACAATAAAGCAGTTTCAAGTTCTATCTCTATGGTTTGTTTGCTGTTGATGTAGCCCTAAGCAGAGACTGGCGAGAATCACTTTCATGGAAAGGGCCTGCCAAGCTTCCAAAGAACTACGAGTTGCCTGAAATCTCAGCACACACTTTTTCACCCAATCTTGATGAAACTTTCAGGTAATGATCAGTACACCAATCCCACTTGGCTCGCCAAATTTCGTTCTTCTAGGTTAAACCGTTCGTTGGCAGTAAACCGGTTTCATTTTTGAGGTTTCACTCTCTTTTCTCCTATAGGGATACATGTATTTGGAACTCTAAATCAAACACGGTTTGTGCTAGCTCTTTGAAACTTGACAGAATAAAGCAGTTTCAAGTTCTATCTCTATGGTTTGTTTGCTGTTGATGTAGCCCTAAGCAGAGACTGGCGAGAATCACTTCATGGAAAGGGCCTGCCAAGCTTCCAAAAACTACGGGTTGCCTGAAATCTCAGCACACACTTTTTCACCCAATCTTGATGAAACTTTCAGGTAATGATCAGTAAACCAATCCAACTTGACTCGCCAAATTTCGTTCTTCTAGGTTAAAGCGTTCGTTGGCAGTAACCGGTTTCATTTTGAGGTTTCACTCTGTTTTCTCCTATAGGGATACATGTATTTGGAACTCTAAATCAAACACGGTTTGTGCTAGCTCTTTGAAACTTGACACAATAAAGCAGTTTCAAGTTCTATCTCTATGGTTTGTTTGCTGTTGATGTAGCCCTAAAGCAGAGACTGGCGAGAATCACTTTCATGGAAAGGGCCTGCCAAGCTTCCAAAAAACTACGAGTTGCCTGAAATCTCATCACACACTTTTTCACCCAATCTTGATGAAACTTTCAGGTAATGATCAGTACACCAATCTCACTTGGCTCGGCAAATTTTGTTCTTCAAGGTTAATGCGTTCGTTGGCAGTAACCGGTTTCATTTTGAGATTTCACTCTGTTTTCTCCTATAGGGATACATGTATTGAAACTCTAAATCAAACACGGTTTGTGCTAGCTCTTTGAAACTTGACACAATAAAGCAGTTTCAAGTTCTATCTCTATGGTTTGTTTGCTGTTGATGTAGCCCTAAGCAGAGACTGGCGAGAATCACTTTCATGGAAAGGGACTGCCAAGCTTCAAAAAAACTACGAGTTGCCTGAAATCTCAGCACACAACTTTTTCACCCAATCTTGATGAAACTTTCAGGTAATGATCAGTACACCATTCCCACTTGGCTCGCCAAATTTCGTTCTTCTAGGTTAAAGCGTTTCGTTGGCAGTAACCGGTTACATTTGAGTTTTCACTCTGTTTTCTCCTATAGGGATACATGTATTTGGAACTCTAAATCAAACACGGTTTGTGCTAGCTCTTTGAAACTTGACACAATAAAGCAGTTCAAGTTCTATCTCTATGGTTGTTTGCTGTTGATGTAGCCCTAAGCAGAGACTGGCGAGAATCACTTTCATGGAAAGGCCTGCCAAGCTTCCAAAAAACTTCGAGTTGCCTGAAATCTCAGCAAACACTTTTTCACCCAATCTTGATGAAACTTTCAGGTAATGATCAGTACACCAATCCCACTTGGCTCACCAAATTTCGTTCTTTCTAGGTTAAACGGTTCGTTGGCAGTAACCGGTTTCATTTTGAGGTTTCACTCTGTTTTCTCCTATAGGGATACATGTATTTGGAAGTCTAAATCATACACGGTTTGTGCTAGCTCTTGAAACTTGACACAATAAAGCAGTTTCAAGTTCTATCTCTATGGTTTGTTTGCTGTTGATGTAGCCCTAAGCAGAGACTGGCGAGAATCACTTTCATGGAAAGGGCCTGCCAAGCTTCCAAAAAACTACGAGTTGCCTGAAATCTCAGCACACACTTTTTCACCCAATCTTGATGAAACTTTCAGGTAATGATAGGTACACCAATCCCACTTGGCTCGCCAAATTTTGTTCTTGTAGGTTAAACCGTTCGTTGGCAGTAACCGGTTTCATTTTGAGGTTTCACTCTCTTTTCTCATATAGGGATACATGTATTTGGAACTCTAAATCAAACACGGTTTTTGCTAGCTCTTTGAAACTTGACACAATAAAGCAGTTTCAAGTTCTATCTCTATGGTTTGTTTGCTGTTGATGTAGCCCTAAGCAGAGACTGGCGAGAATCACTTTCATGGAAAGGGCCTGCCAAGCTTCCAAAAAACTACGAGTTGCCTGAATCTCAGCACACACTTTTTCACCCATCTTGATGAAACTTTCAGGTAATGATCAGTACACCAGTCCCACTTGGCTCGCCAAATTTCATTCTTCTAGGTTAAACCGTTCGTTGGCAGTAACCGGTTTCATTTTGAGGTTTCACTCTGTTTTCTCCTATAGGCATAAATGTATTTGGAACTCTAAATCAAACACGGTTTGTGCTAGCTCTTTGAAACTTGACACAATAAAGCAGTTTCATGTTCTATCTCTATGGTTTGTTTGCTGTTGATGTAGCCCTAAGCAGAGACTGGCGAGAATCACTTTCATGGAAAGGGCTTGCCAAGCTTCCAAAAAACTACCAGTTGCCTGAAATCTCAGCACACACTTTTTCACCCAATCTTGATGAAACTTTCCGGTAATGATCTGTACACCAATCCCACTTGGCTCGCCAAATTTCATTCTTCTAGGTTAAACCGTTCATTGGCAGTAACCGGTTTCATTTTGAGGTTTCACTCTGTTTTCTCCTATAGGGATACATGTATTTGGAACTCTAAATAAAACACGGTTGTGCTAGCCCTTTGAAACTTGAAACAATAAAGCAGTTTCAAGTTCTATCTCTATGGTTTGTTTGCTGTTGATGTAGCCCTAAGCAGAGACTGGCGAGAATCACTTTCATGGAAAGGGCCTGCCAAGCTTCCAAAAACTACGAGTTGCCTGAAATCTCAGCACACACTTTTTCACCCAATCTTGATGAAACTTTCAGGTAATGATCAGTACACCAATCCCACTTGGCTCGCCAAATTTCGTTCTTCTAGGTTAAACCGTTCGTTGGCAGTAACCGGTTTCATTTTGAGGTTTCACTCTGTTTTCTCCTATAGGGATACATGTATTTGGAACTCTAAATCAAACACGGTTTGTGCTAGCTCTTTGAAACTTGACACAATAAAGCAGTTTCAAGTTCTATCTCTATGGTTTGTTTGCTGTTGATGTAGCCCTAAGCAGAGACTGGCGAGAATCACTTTCATGGAAAGGGCCTGCAAAGCTTCCAAAAACTACGAGTTCCCTGAAATCTCAGCACACACTTTTTTCACCCAATCTTGATGAAACTTTCAGGTAATGATCAGTACACCAATCCCACTTGGCTCGCCAAATTTCGTTCTTCTAGGTTAAACCGTTCGTTGGCAGTAACCAGTTTCATTTTGAGGTTTCACTCTGTTTTCTCCTATAGGGATACATGTATTTGGAAGTCTAAAACAAACACGGTTTGTGCTAGCTCTTTGAAACTTGACACAATAAAGCAGTTTCAAGTTCTATCTCTATGGTTTGTTTGCTGTTGATGTAGCCCTAAGCAGAGACTGGCGAGATTCACTTTCATGGAAAGGGCCTGCCAAGCTTCCAAAAAACTACGAGTTGCCTGAAATCTCATCAAACACTTTTTCACCCAATCTTGATGAAACTTTCAGGTAATGATCAGTACACCAATCTCACTTGGCTCGCAAATTTTGTTCTTCTAGGTTAAACCGTTTGTTGGCAGTAACCGGTTTCATTTTGAGATTTCACTCTGTTTTCTCCTATAGGGATACATGTATTTGGAAGTCTAAATCAAACACGGTTTGTGCTAGCTCTTTAAACTTGACAGAATAAAGCAGTTTCAAGTTCTATCTCTATGGTTTGTTTGCTGTTGATGTAGCCCTAAGCAGATACTGGCGAGAATCACTTTCATGGAAAGGGCCTGCCAAGCTTCCAAAAAACTACGAGTTGCCTGAAATCTCAGCACACACTTTTTCACCCAATTCTTGATGAAACTTTCAGTTAATGATCAGTACACCAATCCCACTTGGCTTGCCAAATTTCGTTCTTCTAGGTTAAACCGTTCGTTGGCAGTAACCGGTTTCATTTTGAGGTTTCACTCTGTTTTCTCCTATAGGGATACATGTATTTGGAACTCTAAATCAAACACGGTTTGTGCTAGCCTTTGAAACTTGAAACAATAAAGCAGTTTCAAGTTCTATCTCTATGGTTTGTTTGCTGTTGATGTAGCCCTAAGCAGAGACTGGCAAGAATCACTTTCATGGAAAGGGACTGCCAAGCTTCCAAAAAACTACGAGTTGCCTGAAATCTCAGCACACACTTTTTCACCCAATCGTGATGAAACTTTCAGGTAATGATCAGTACACCAATCCCACTTGGCTCGCCAAATTTCGTTCTTCTAGGTTAAACCGTTCGTTGGCAGTAACCGGTTCATTTTGAGTTTTCATTCTGTTTTCTCCTATAGGGATACATGTATTTGGAACTCTAAATCAAACACGGTTTGTGCTAGCTCTTTGAAACTTGACACAATAAAGCAGTTTCAAGTTCTATCTCTATGGTTTGTTTGCTGTTGATGTAGCCCTAAGCAGAGACTGGCGAGAATCACTTTCATGGAAAGGGCCTGCCAAGCTTCCAAAAAACTACGAGTTGCCTGAAATCTCAGCACACACTTTTTCACCCAATCTTGATGAAACTTTCAGGTAATGAGTCAGTACACCAATCCCACTTGGCTCGCCAAATTTCGTTCTTCTAGGTTAAACGGTTCGTTGGCAGTAACCGGTTCATTTTGAGGTTTCACTCTGTTTTCTCCTATAGGGATACATGTATTTGGAACTCTAAATCAAACACGGTTTGTGCTAGCTCTTTGAAACTTGACACAATAAAGCAGTTTCAAGTTCTATCTCTATGGTTTGTTTGCTGTTGATGTAGCCCTAAGCAGAGACTGGCGAGAATCACTTTCATGGAAAGGGCCTGCAAAGCTTCCAAAAAACTACGAAGTTCCCTGAAATCTCAGCACACACTTTTTCACCCAATCTTGATGAAACTTTCAGGTAATGATCAGTACACCAATCCCACTTGGCTCGCCAAATTTCGTTCTTCTAGGTTAACCGTTCGTTGGCAGTAACCGGTTTCATTTTGAGGTTTCACTCTGTTTTCTCCTATAGGGATACATGTATTTGGAAGTCTAAACAAACACGGTTTGTGCTAGCTCTTTGAAACTTGACACAATAAAGCAGTTTCAAGTTCTATCTCTATGGTTTGTTTGCTGTTGATGTAGCCCTAAGCAGAGACTGGCGAGAATCACTTTCATGGAAAGGGCCTGCCAAGCTTCCAAAAAACTACGAGTTGCCTGAAATCTCATCAAACACTTTTTCACCCAATTCTTGATGAAACTTTCAGGTAATGATCAGTACACCAATCTCACTTGGCTCGCAAATTTTGTTCTTCTAGGTTAAACCGTTTGTTGGCAGTAACCGGTTTCATTTTGAGATTCACTCTGTTTTCTCCTATAGGGATACATGTATTTGAAACTCTAAATCAAACACGGTTTGTGCTAGCTCTTTGAAACTTGACAGAATAAAGCAGTTTCAAGTTCTATGTCTATGGTTTGTTTGCTGTTGATGTAGCCCTAAGCAGAGACTGGCGAGAATCACTTTCATGGAAAGGGACTGCCAAGCTTCCAAAAAACTACGAGTTGCCTGAAATCTCAGCACACACTTTTTCACCCAATCTTGATGAAACTTTCAGGTAATGATCAGTACACCAATCCCACTTGGCTCGCCAAATTTCGTTCTTCTAGGTTAAAGCGTTCGTTGGCTGTAACCGGTTACATTTTGAGTTTTCACTCTGTTTTCTCCTATAGGGATACATGTATTTGGAACTCTAAATCAAACACGGTTTGTGCTAGCTCTTTGAAACTTGACACAATAAAGCAGTTTCAAGTTCTATCTCTATGGTTTGTTTGCTGTTGATGTAGCCCTAAGCAGAGACTGGCGAGAATCACTTTCATGGAAAGGGCCTGCCCAAGCTTCCAAAAACTACGAGTTGCCTGAAATCTCAGCACACACTTTTTCACCCAATCTTGATGAAACTTTCAGGTAATGATCAGTACACCATTCCCACTTGGCTCGCCAAATTTCGTTCTTCTAGGTTAAAGCGTTCGTTGGCTGTAACCGGTTACATTTTGAGTTTTCACTCTGTTTTCTCCTATAGGGATACATGTATTTGGAACTCTAAATCAAACACGGTTTGTGCTAGCTCTTTGAAACTTGACAGAATAAAGCAGTTTCAAGTTCTATCTCTATGGTTTGTTTGCTGTTGATGTAGCCCTAAGCAGAGACTGGCGAGAATCACTTTCATGGAAAGGGCCTGCCAAGCTTCCAAAAAACTACGAGTTGCCTGAAATCTCAGCAAACACTTTTTCACCCAATCTTGATGAAACTTTCAGGTAATGATCAGTACACCAATCCCACTTGGCTCACCAAATTTCGTTCTTCTAGGTTTAAACGGTTCGTTGGCAGTAACCGGTTTCAATTTGAGGTTTCACTCTGTTTTCTCCTAATGGGATACATGTATTTGGAAGTCTAAATCAAACAGGGTTTGTGCTAGCTCTTTGAAACTTGACACAATAAAGCAGTTTCAAGTTCTATCTCTATGGTTTGTTTGCTGTTGATGTAGCCCTAAGCAGAGACTGGCGAGAATCACTTTCATGGAAAGGGCCTGCCAAGCTTCCAAAAAACTACGAGTTGCCTGAAATCTCAGCACACACTTTTTCACCCAATCTTGATGAAACTTTCAGGTAATGATCAGTACACCAATCCCACTTGGCTCGCCAAATTTTGTTCTTGTAGGTTAAACCGTTCGTTGGCAGTAACCGGTTTCATTTTGAGGTTTCACTCTGTTTTCTCATATAGGGATACATGTATTTGGAACTCTAAATCAAACACGGTTTGTGCTAGCTCTTTGAAACTTGACACAATAAAGCAGTTTCAAGTTCTATCTCTATGGTTTGTTTGCTGTTGATGTAGCCCTAAGCAGAGACTGGCGAGAATCACTTTCATGGAAAGGGCCTGCCAAGCTTCCAAAAAACTACGAGTTGCCTGAAATCTCAGCACACACTTTTTCACCCAATCTTGATGAAACTTTCAGGTAATGATCAGTACACCAATCCCACTTGGCTCGCCAAATTTCGTTCTTCTAGGTTAAACCGTTCGTTGGCAGTAACCGGTTTCATTTTGAGGTTTCACTCTGTTTTCTCCTATAGGGATACATGTATTTGGAACTCTAAATCAAACACGGTTTGTGCTAGCTCTTTGAAACTTGACACAATAAAGCAGTTCAAGTTCTATCTCTATGGTTTGTTTGCTGTTGATGTAGCCCTAAGCAGAGACTGGCGAGAATCACTTTCATGGAAAGGGCCTGCCAAGCTTCCAAAAAACTACGAGTTGCCTGAAATCTCAGCACACACTTTTTCACCCAATCTTGATGAATCTTTCAGGTAATGATCAGTACACCAACCCACTTGGCTCGCCAAATTTCGTTCTTCTAGGTTAAACCGTTCGTTGGCAGTTACCGGTTTCATTTTGAGGTTTCACTCTGTTTCTCCTATAGGGATACATGTATTTGGAACTCTAAATCAAACACGGTTTGTGCTAGCTCTTTGAAACTTGACACAATAAAGCAGTTTCAAGTTCTATCTCTATGGTTTGTTTGCTGTTGATGTAGCCCTAAGCAGAGACTGGCAGAGAATCACTTTCATGGAAAGGGCCTGCCAAGCTTCCAAAAAACTACGAGTTGCCTGAAATCTCAGCACACACTTTTTCACCCAATCTTGATGAAACTATCAGGTAATGATCAGTACACCAATCCCACTTGGCTCGCCAAATTTCGTTCTTCTAGGTTAAACCGTTCGTTGGCAGTAACCGGTTTCATTTTGAGGTTTCACTCTGTTTTCTCCTATAGGGATACATGTATTTGGAACTCTAAATCAAACACGGTTTGTGCTAGCTCTTTGAAACTTGACACAATAAAGCAGTTTCAAGTTCTATCTCTATGGTTTGTTTTGCTGTTGATGTAGCCCTAAGCAGAGACTGGCGAGAATCACTTTCATGTAAAGGGACTGCCAAGCTTCCAAAAAAACTACGAGTTGCCTGAAATCTCAGCACACACTTTTTCACCCAATCTTGATGAAACTTTCAGGTAATGATCAGTACACCATTCCCACTTGGCTCGCCAAATTTCGTTCTTCTAGGTTAAGCGTTCGTTGGCAGTAACCGGTTTCATTTTGAGTTTTCACTCTGTTTTCTCCTATAGGGATACATGTATTTGGAACTCTAAATCAAACACGGTTTGTGCTAGCTCTTTGAAACTTGACAGAATAAAGCAGTTTCAAGTTCTATCTCTATGGTTTGTTTGCTGTTGATGTAGCCCTAAGCAGAGACTGGCGAGAATCACTTTCATGGAAAGGGCCTGCCAAGCTTCCAAAAAAACTACGAGTTGCCTGAAATCTCAGCAAACACTTTTTCACCCAATCTTGATGAAACTTTCAGGTAATGATCAGTACACCAATCCCACTTGGCTCACCAAATTTCGTTCTTCTAGGTTAAACCGTTCGTTGGCAGTAACCGGTTTCATTTTGAGGTTTCACTCTGTTTTCTCCTATAGGGATACATGTATTTGGAAGTCTAAATCAAACACGGTTTGTGCTAGCTCTTTGAAACTTGACAGAATAAAGCAGTTTCAAGTTCTATCTCTATGGTTTGATGCTGTTGATGTAGCCCTAAGCAGAGACTGGCGAGAATCACTTTCATGGAAAGGGCCTGCCAAGCTTCCAAAAAACTACGAGTTGCCTGAAATCTCAGCACACACTTTTTCACCCAATCTTGATGAAACTTTCAGGTAATGATCAGTATACCAATCCCACTTGGCTCGCCAAATTTTGTTCTTGTAGGTTAAACCGTTCGTTGGCAGTAACCAGTTTCATTTTGAGGTTTCACTCTGTTTTCTCATATAGGGATACATGTATTTGGAACTCTAAATCAAACACGGTTTGTGCTAGCTCTTTGAAACTTGACACAATAAAGCAGTTTCAAGTTCTATCTCTATGGTTTGTTTGCTGTTGATGTAGCCCTAAGCAGAGACTGGCGAGAATCACTTTCATGGAAAGGGCCTGCCAAGCTTCCAAAAACTACGAGTTGCCTGAAATCTCAGCACACACTTTTTCACCCAATCTTGATGAAACTTTCAGGTAATGATCAGTACACCAATCCCACTTGGCTCGCCAAATTTCCTTCTTCTAGGTTAAACCGTTCGTTGGCAGTAACCGGTTTCATTTTGAGGTTTCACTCTGTTTTCTCCTATAGGGATAACATGTATTTGTAACTCTAAATCAAACTACGGTTTGTGCTAGCTCTTTGAAACTTGACACAATAAAGCAGTTTCAAGTTCTATCTCTATGGTTTGTTTGCTGTTGATGTAGCCCTAAGCAGAGAATGGCGAGAATCACTTTCATGGAAAGGGCCTGCCAAGCTTCCAAAAAACTACGAGTTGCCTGAAATCTCAGCAAACACTTTTTCACCCAATCTTGATGAAACTTTCAGGTAATGATCAGTACACCAATCCCACTTGGCTCGCCAAATTTCCTTCTTCTAGGTTAAACCGTTCGTTGGCAGTAACCGGTTTCATTTTGAGGTTTCACTCTGTTTTCTCCTATAGGGATACATGTATTTGTAACTCTAAATCAAACACGGGTTTGTGCTAGCTCTTTGAAACTTGACACAATAAAGCAGTTTCAAGTTCTATCTCTATGGGTTTGTTTGCTGTTGATGTAGCCCTAAGCAGAGACTGGCGAGAATCACTTTCATGGAAAGGGCCTGCCAAGCTTCCAAAAAACTACGAGTTGCCTGAAATCTCAGCACACACTTTTTCACCCAATCTTGATGAAACTTTCAGGTAATGATCAGTACACCAATCTCACTTGGCTCGCCAAATTTCGTTCTTCTAGGTTAACCGTTCGTTGGCAGTAACCGGTTTCATTTGAGATTTCACTCTGTTTTCTCCTATAGGGATACATGTATTTGGAACTCTAAATCAAACACGGTTTGTGCTAGCTCTTTGAAACTTAACACAATAAAGCAGTTTCAAGTTCTATCTCTATGGTTTGTTTGCTGTTGATGTAGCCCTAAGCAGAGACTGGCGAGAATCACTTTCATGGAAAGGGCCTGCCAAGCTTCCAAATAACTACGAGTTGCCTGAAATCTCAGCAAACACTTTTTCACCCAATCTTGATGAAACTTTTAGGTAATGATCAGTACACCAATCCCACTTGGCTCGCCAAATTTCGTTCTTCTAGGGTTAAACCGTTCGTTGGCAGTAACCGGTTTCATTTTGAGGTTTCACTCTGTTTTATCCTATAGGGATACATGTATTTTGGAACTCTAAATCAAACACGGTTTGTGCTAGCTCTTTGAAACTTGACACAATAAAGCAGTTTCAAGTTCTATCTCTATGGTTTGTTTGCTGTTGATGTAGCCCTAAGCAGAGACTGGCGAGAATCACTTTCATGGAAAGGGCCTGCCAAGCTTCCAAAAAACTACGAGTTGCCTGAAATCTCAGCACACACTTTTTCACCCAATCTTGATGAAACTTTCAGGTAATGATCAGTACACCAATCTCACTTGGCTCGCCAAATTCGTTCTTCTAGGTTAAACCGTTCGTTGGCAGTAACCGGTTTCATTTTGAGATTTCACTCTGTTTTCTCCTATAGGGATACATGTATTTGGAACTCTAAATCAAACACGGTTTGTGCTAGCTCTTTGAAACTTAACACAATAAAGCAGTTTCAAGTTCTATCTCTATGGTTTGTTTGCTGTTGATGTAGCCCTAAGCAGAGACTGGCGAGAATCACTTTCATGGAAATGGCCTGCCAAGCTTCCAAATAACTACGAGTTGCCTGAAATCTCAGCAAACACTTTTTCACCCAATCTTGATGATACTTTCAGGTAATGATCAGTACACCAATCCCACTTGGCTCGCCAAATTTCGTTCTTCTAGGTTAAACCGTTCGTTGGCAGTAACCGGTTTCATTTTGAGGTTTCACTCTGTTTTCTCCTATAGGGATACATGTATTTGGAACTCTACATCAAACACGGTTTGTGCTAGCTCTTTGAAAACTTGGCACAATAAAGCAGTTTCAAGTTCTCTCTCTATGGTTTTTTGCTGTTGATGTAGCCCTAAGCAGAGACTGGCGAGAATCACTTTCATGGAAAGGGCCTGCCAGCTTCCAAAAACTACGAGTTGCCTGAAATCTCAGCAAACACTTTTCACCCAATCTTGATGATACTTTCAGGTAATGATCAGTACACCAATCCCACTTGTCTCGCCAAATTTCGTTCTTCTAGGTTAAACCGTTCGTTGGCAGTAACCGGTTTCATTTTGGGGTTTCACTCTGTTTTCTCCTATAGCAATTCATGTATTAGGGACTCTAAATCAAACACGGTTTGTGCTAGCTCTTTGAAACTTGACACAATAAAGCAGTTTCAAGTTCTCTCTCTATGGTTTCTTTGCTGTTGATGTAGCCCTAAGCAGAGACTGGCGAGAATCACTTTCATGGAAAGGGCCTGCCAAGCTTCCAAAAAACTACGAGTTTCCTGAAATCTCAGCAACACTTTTTCACCCAAACTTGATGATACTTTCAGGTAATGATCAGTACACCAATCCCACCTTGGCTCGCCAAATTTCGTTCTTCTAGGTTAAACTGTTCGTTTGCAGTAACCGTTTACATGTTGAGGTTTCACTCTGTTTTCTCCTATTGGGATACATGTATTTGGAACTCTAAATCAAACACGGTTTGTGCTAGCTCTTTGAAACTTGACACAATAAAGCAGTTTCAAGGTTCTATCTCTATGGTTTGTTTGCTGTTGATGTAGCCCTAAGCAGAGACTGGCGAGAATCACTTTCATGGAAAGGGCCTGCCAAGCTTCCAAAAAACTACGAGTTGCCTGAAATCTCAGCAAACACTTTTTCACCCAATCTTGATGAAACTTTCAGGTAATGATCAGTACACCAATCCCACTTGGCTCGCCAAATTTTCGTTCTTCTAAGGTTAAACCGTTCGTTTGCAGTAACCGTTTACATGTTGAGGTTTCACTCTGTTTTCTCCTATTGGGATACATGTATTTGGAACTCTAAATAAAACACGGTTTGTGCTAGCTCTTTGAAACTTGACACAATAAAGCAGTTTCAAGTCTATCTCTATGGTTTGTTTGCTGTTGATGTAGCCCTAAGCAGAGACTGGCGAGAATCACTTTCATGGAAAGGGCCTGCCAAGCTTTAAAAAACTACGAGTTGCCTGAAATCTCAGCAAACACTTTTTCACCCAATCTTGATGAAACTTTCAGGTAATGATCAGTACACCAATCCCACTTGGTTCACCAAATTTCGTTCTTCTAGGTTAAACCGTTCGTTTTGCAGTAACCGTTTCATTTTGAGGTTTCACTCTGTTTTCTCATATAGGGATACATGTATTTGGAACTCTAAATCAAACACGGTTTGTGCTAGCTCTTTGAAACTTGACACAATAAAGCAGTTTCAAGTTCTATCTCTATGGTTTGTTTGCTGTTGATGTAGCCCTAAGCAGAGACTGGTGAGAATCACTTTCATGGAAAGGGCCTGCCAAGCTTCCAAAAAACTACGAGTTGCCTGAAATCTCAGCACACACTTTTTCACCCAATCTTGATGAAACTTTCAGGTAATGATCAGTACACGTATCCCACTTGGCTCGCCAAATTTCGTTGTTCTAGGTTAAACAGTTGGTTGGCAGTAACCGGTTTTCATTTTGAGGTTTCACTCTGTTTTCTCCTATAGGGATACATATATTTGGAACTCTAAATCAAACATGGTTTGTGCTAGCTGTTTGAAACATGACACAATAAAGCAGTTTCAAGTTCTATCTCTATGGTTTGCTTGCTGTTGATGTAGCCCTAAGCAGAGACTGGCGAGAATCACTTTCATGGAAAGGGCCTGCCAAGCTTCCAAAAAACTACGAGTTGCCTGAAATCTCAGCACACACTTTTTCACCCAATCTTGATGAAACTTTCAGGTAATGATCAGTACACCAAACCCACTTGGCTCGCCAAATTTCGTTCTTCTAGGTTAAACCGTTGGTTGGCAGTAACCGGTTTCATTTTGAGGTTTCACTCTGTTTTCTCCTATAGGGATACAAGTATTTGGAACTCTAAATCAAACACAGTTTGTGCTAGCTCTTAGAAACTTGACACAATAAAGCAGTTTCAAGTTCTATCTCTATGGTTTGTTTGCTGTTGATGTAGCC
The DNA here is from genome assembly GCF_052094955.1 of Ictidomys tridecemlineatus. Taxonomy (NCBI): domain Eukaryota; kingdom Metazoa; phylum Chordata; class Mammalia; order Rodentia; family Sciuridae; genus Ictidomys; species Ictidomys tridecemlineatus. Next base: position 56,196 of record NW_027523154.1, read on the forward strand.
CTAAGCAGAGGCTGGCGAGAATCACTTTCATGGAAAGGGCCTGCCAAGCTTCCAAAAAACTACGAGTTGCCTGAAATCTCAGCACACACTTTTTTACCCAATCTTGATGAAACTTTCAGGTAATGATCAGTACACCAATCCCACTTGGCTCGCCAAATTTCGTTCTTCTAGGTTAAACCGTTCGTTGGCAGTAACCGGTTTCATTTTGAGGTTTCACTCTGTTTTCTCCTATAGGGATACATGTATTTGGAACTCTAAATCAAACACGGTTTGTGCTAGCTCTTTGAAACTTGACACAATAAAGCAGTTTCAAGTTCTATCTCTATGGTTTGTTTGCTGTTGATGTAGCCCTAAGCAGAGACTGGCGAGAATCACTTTTATGGAAAGGGCCTGCTAAGCTTCCAAAAAACTACGAGTTGCCTGAAATATCAGCACACACTTTTTCACCCAATCTTGATGAAACTTTCAGGTAATGATCAGTACTCCAATCCCACTTGGCTCGCCAAATTTCCTTCTTCTAGGTTAAACCGTTCGTTGGCAGTAACCGGTTTCATTTTGAGGTTTCACTCTGTTTTCTCCTATAGGGATACATGTATTTGGAACTCTAAATCAAACACGGTTTGTGCTAGCTCTTTTAAACTTGATACAATAAAGCAGTTTCAAGTTCTATCTCTATCTTTGTTTGCTGTTGATGTAGCCCTAAGCAGAGACTGGCGAGAATCACTTTCATGGAAAGGGCTTGCCAAGCTTTCAAAAAACTTCGAGTTGCCTGAAATCTCAGCAAACACTTTTTCACCCAATCTTGATGAAACTTTCAGGTAATGATCAGTACACCAATCCCACTTGGCTCGCCAAATTTCGTTCTTCTAGGTTAAACCGTTCCTTTTCAGTAACCGGTTTCATTTTGAGGTTTCACTCTGTTTTCTCCTATAGGGATACATGTATTTGGAAGTCTAAATCAAACACGGTTTGTGCTAGCTCTTTGAAACTTGACACAATAAAGCAGTTTCAATTTCTATCTCTATGGTTTGTTTGCTGTTGATGTAGCCCTAAGCAGAGACTGGCGAGAATCACTTTCATGGAAAGGGCCTGCCAAGCTTCCAAAAAACTACGAGTTGCCTGAAATCTCAGCAAACACTTTTTCACCCAATCTTGATGAAACTTTCAGGTAATGATCAGTACACCAATCCCACTTGGCTCTCCAAATTTCGTTCTTCTAGGTTAAACCGTTCGTTTGCAGTAACCGTTTACATGTTGAGGTTTCACTCTGTTTTCTCCTATTGGGATACATGTATTTGGAACTCTAAATCAAACACGGTTTGTGCAAGCTCTTTGAAACTTGACACAATAAAGCAGTTTCAAGTTCTATCTCTATGGTTTGTTTGCTGTTGATGTAGCCCTAAGCAGAGACTGGCGAGAATCACTTTCATGGAAAGGGCCTGCCAAGCTTTAAAAAACTACGAGTTGCCTGAAATCTCAGCAAACACTTTTTCACCCAATCTTGATGATACTTTCAGGTAATGATCAGTACACCAATCCCACTTGGTTCACCAAATTTCGTTCTTCTAGGTTAAACCGTTCGTTTGCAGTAACCGTTTTCATTTTGAGGTTTCACTCTGTTTACTCCTATAGGGATACATGTATTTGGAACTCTAAATCAAACACGGTTTGTGCTAGCTCTTTGAAACTT
>NW_027523155.1:0-57879 GCF_052094955.1 Ictidomys tridecemlineatus
GCTACATCAACAGCAAGCAAACCATAGAGATAGAACTTGAAACTGCTTTATTGTGTCAAGTTTCAAAGAGCTAGCACAAACCGTGTTTGATTTAGAGTTCCAAATATATGTATCGCTATAGGAGAAAACATAGTGAAACCTCAAAATGAACCGGTTAATGCCATCGAACGTTTAACCTAGAAGAACGAAATTTGGCGAGCCAAGTGGGATTGGTGTACTGATCATTACTAAAAGTTTCATCAAGATTGGGTGAAAAAGGGTTTGCTGAGATTTCAGGCAACTCGTAGTTTTTTGGCAGCTTGGCAGGCCCTTTCCATGAAAGTGATTCTCGCCAGTCTCTGCTTAGGGCTACATCAACAGCAAACAAACCATAGAGATAGAACTTGAAACTGCATTATTGTGTCAAGTTTCAAAGAGCTAGCACAAACCGTGTTTGATTTAGAGTTCCAAATACATGTATCCCTTTAGGAGAAAACAGAGTGAAACCTCAAAATGAAACCGGTTACTGCCAACGAACGGTTTAACCTAGAAGAACGAAATTTGGCGAGCCAAGTGGGATTGGTGTACTGATCATTACCTGAAAGTTTCATCAACATTGGGTGAAAAAGGGTGTGCTGAGATTTCAGGCAACTCGTAGTTTTTTGGAAGCTTGGGCGCCCTTTCCATGAAAGTGATTCTCGCCTGTCTCTGCTTAGGGCTACATCAACAGCAAACAAACCATAGAGATAGAACTTGAAACTGCTTTATTGTGTCAAGTTTCAAAGAGCTAGCACAAACCGTGTTTGATTTAGAGTTCCAAATACATGTATCCCTATAGGAGAAAACAGAGTGAAACCTCAAATGAAACCGGTTACTGCCAACGAACTGTTTAATCTAGAAGAACGAAATTTGGCGCGCCATGTGGGATTGGTGTACTGATCATTCCCTGAAAGTTTCATCAAGATTGGGTGAAAAAGTGTGTGCTGAGATTTCAGGCAACTCGTAGTTTTTTGGAAGCTTGGCAGGCCCTTTCCATGAAAGTGATTCTCGCCTGTCTCTGCTTAGGGCTACATGAACAGCAAACAAACCATAGAGATAGAACTTGAAACTGCTTTATTGTGTCAAGTTTCAAAGAGCTAGCAAAAACCGTGTTTGATTTAGAGTTCCAAATACATGTATCCCTATAGGAGAAAGCAGAGTGAAACCTCAAAATGAAACCGGTTACTGCCAACGAACGGTTTAACCTAGAAGAACGAAATTTGGCGAGCCAAGTGGGATTGGTGTACTGATCATTACCTGAAAGTTTCATCAAGATTGGGTGAAAAAGTGTGTGCTGAGATTTCAGGCAACTCGTAGTTTTTGGGAGCTTGGCAGGCCCTTTCCATGAAAGTGATTCTCGCCAGTCTCTGCTTAGGGCTACATCAACAGCAAACAAACCATAGAGATAGAACTTGAAACTGCTTTATTGTGTCAAGTTTCAAAGAGCTAGCACAAACCGTGTTTGATTTAGAGTTCCAAATATATGTATCACTATAGGAGAAAACATAGTGACACCTCAAAATGAAACCGGTTAATGCCAACGAACGGTTTAACCTAGAAGAACGAAATTTGGCGAGCCAATTGGGATTGGTGTACTGATCATTACCTGAAAGTTTCATCAAGATTGGGTGAAAAAGGGTTTGCTGAAATTTCAGGCAACTCGTAGTTTTTTGGAAGCTTGGCAGGCCCTTTCCATGAAAGTGATTCTCGCCAGTCTCTGCTTAGGCCTACATCAACAGCAAACAAACCATAGAGATAGAACTTGAAACTGCTTTATTGTGTCAAGTTTCAAAGAGCTAGCACAAACCGTGTTTGATTTAGAGTTCCAAATACATGTATCCCTATAGGAGAAAACAGAGTGAAACCTCAAAATGAAACCGGTTACTGCCAACGAACGGTTTAACCTAGAAGAACGAAATTTGGCGCGCCAAGTGGGATTGGTGTACTGATCATTACCTGAAAGTTTCATCAAGATTGGGTGAAAAAGTATGTGCTGAGATTTGAGGCAACTCGTAGTTTTTTGGAAGCTTGGCAGGCCCTTTCCATGAAAGTGATTCTCGCCAGTCTCTGCTTAGGGCTACATCAACAGCAAACAAACCATTGAGATAGAACTTGAAACTGCTTTATTGGGTCAAGTTTCAAAAAGCTAGCACAAACCGTGTTTGATTTAGAGTTCCAAATAAATGTATCCCTATAGGAGAAAACAGAGTGAAACCTCAAAATGAAACCGGTTACTGTCAACGAACGGTTTAATCTAGAAGAACGAAATTTGGCGAGCCAATTGGGACTGGTGTACTGATCATTACCTGAAAGTTTCATCAAGATTGGGTGAAAAAGTGTTTGCTGAGATTTCAGGCAACTCAGAGTTTTTTGGAAGCTTGGCAGGCCCTTTCCATGTAAGTGATTCTCGGCAGTCTCTGCTTAGGGCTACATCAACAGCAAACAAACCATAGAGATAGAACTTGAAACTGCTTTATTGTGTCAAGTTTCAAAGAGCTAGCACAAACCGTGTTTGATTTAGAGTTCCAAATACATGTATCCCTATAGAAGAAAACAGAGTGAAACCTCAAAATGAAACCGGTTACTGCCAACGATCGGTTTAACCTAGAAGAACGAAATTCGGCGAGCCAAGTGGGATTGGTGTACTGATCATTACCTGAAAGTTTCATCAAGATTGGGTGAAAAAGTGTGTGCTGAGATTTCTCGCAACTCGTAGTTTTTTGGAAGCTTGGCAGGCCCTTTCCATGAAAGTGATTCTCCCAGTCTCTGCTTAGGGCTACATCAACAGCAAACAAACCATAGAGATAGAACTTGAAACTGCTTTATTGTGTCAAGTTTCAAAGAGCTAGCACAAACCGTGTTTGATTTAGAGTTCCAAATACATGTATCCCTATAGGAGAAAACAGAGTGAAACCTCAAAATGAAACCGGTTACTGCCAACGAACGGTTTAACCTAGAAGAACGAAATTTGGCGAGCCAAGTGGGATTGGTGTACTGATCATTACCTGAAAGTTTCATCAAGATTGGGTGAAAAAGTGTGTGCTGAGATTTCAGGCAACTCGTAGTTTTTTGAAACCTTGGCAGGCCCTTTCCATGAAAGTGATTCTCGCCAGTCTCTGCTTAGGGCTACATCAACAGCAAACAAACCATAGAGATAGAACTTGAAACTGCATTATTGTGTCAAGTTTCAAAGAGCTAGCACAAACCGTGTTTGATTTAGAGTTCCAAATACATGTATCCCTTTAGGAGAAAACAGAGTGAAACCTCAAAATGAAACCGGTTACTGCCAACGAACGGTTTAACCTAGAAGAACGAAATTTGGCGAGCCAAGTGGGATTGGTGTACTGATCATTACCTGAAAGTTTCATCAACATTGGGTGAAAAAGGGTGTGCTGAGATTTCAGGCAACTCGTAGTTTTTTGGAAGCTTGGCAGGCCCTTTCCATGAAAGTGATTCTCGCCTGTCTCTGCTTAGGGCTACATCAACAGCAAACAAACCATAGAGATAGAACTTGAAACTGCTTTATTGTGTCAAGTTTCAAAGAGCTAGCACAAACCATGTTTGATTTAGAGTTCCAAATACATGTATCCCTATAGGAGAAAACAGAGTGAAACCTCAAAATGAAACCGGTTACTGCCAACGAACTGTTTAATCTAGAAGAACGAAATTTGGCGCGCCATGTGGGATTGGTGTACTGATCATTCCCTGAAAGTTTCATCAAGATTGGGTGAAAAAGTGTGTGCTGAGATTTCAGGCAACTCGTAGTTTTTTGGAAGCTTGGCAGGCCCTTTCCATGAAAGTGATTCTCGCCAGTCTCTGCTTATGGCTACATCAACAGCAAACAAACCATAGAGATAGAACTTGAAACTGCTTTATTGTGTCAAGTTTCAAAGAGCTAGCAAAAACCGTGTTTGATTTAGAGTTCCAAATACATGTATCCCTATAGGAGAAAGCAGAGTGAAACCTCAAAATGAAACCGGTTACTGCCAACGAACGGTTTAACCTAGAAGAACGAAATTTGGCGAGCCAAGTGGGATTGGTGTACTGATCATTACCTGAAAGTTTCATCAAGATTGGGTGAAAAAGTGTGTGCTGAGATTTCAGGCAACTCGTAGTTTTTTGGGAGCTTGGCAGGCCCTTTCCATGAAAGTGATTCTCGCCAGTCTCTGCTTAGGGCTACATCAACAGCAAACAAACCATAGAGATAGAACTTGAAACTGCTTTATTGTGTCAAGTTTCAAAGAGCTAGCACAAACCGTGTTTGATTTAGAGTTCCAAATACATGTATCCCTATAGGAGAAAACAGAGTGAAACCTCAAAATGAAACCGGTTACTGCCAACGAACGGTTTAACCTAGAAGAACGAAATTTGGCGAGCCAAGTGGGATTGGTGTACTGATCATTACCTGAAAGTTTCATCAAGATTGGGTGAAAAAGTGTTTGCTGAGATTTCAGGCAACTCGTAGTTTTTTGGAAGCTTGGCAGGCCCTTTCCATGAAAGTGATTCTCGCCAGTCTCTGCTTAGGGCTACATCAACAGCAAGCAAACCATAGAGATAGAACTTGAAACTGCTTTATTGTGTCAAGTTTCAAAGAGCTAGCACAAACCGTGTTTGATTTAGAGTTCCAAATACATGTATCCCTATAGGAGAAAACAGAGTGAAACCTCAAAATGAAACCGGTTACTGCCAACGAACGGTTTAACCTAGAAGAACGAAATTTGGCGCGCCAAGTGGGATTGGTGTACTGATCATTCCCTGAAAGTTTCATCAAGATTGGGTGAAAAAGTGTGTGCTGAGATTTCAGGCAACTCGTAGTTTTTTGGAAGCTTGGCAGGCCCTTTCCATGAAAGTGATTCTCGCCAGTCTCTGCTTAGGGCTACATGAACAGCAAACAAACCATAGAGATAGAACTTGAAACTGCTTTATTGTGTCAAGTTTCAAAGAGCTAGCACAAACCGTGTTTGATTTAGAGTTCCAAATATATGTATCACTATAGGAGAAAACATAGTGACACCTCAAAATGAAACCGGTTAATGCCAACGAACGGTTTAACCTAGAAGAACGAAATTTGGCGAGCCAATTGGGATTGGTGTACTGATCATTACCTGAAAGTTTCATCAAGATTGGGTGAAAAAGTATGTGCTGAGATTTGAGGCAACTCGTAGTTTTTTGGAAGCTTGGCAGGCCCTTTCCATGAAAGTGATTCTCGCCAGTCTCTGCTTAGGGCTACATCAACAGCAAACAAACCATTGAGATAGAACTTGAAACTGCTTTATTGGGTCAAGTTTCAAAAAGCTAGCACAAACCGTGTTTGATTTAGAGTTCCAAATAAATGTATCCCTATAGGAGAAAACAGAGTGAAACCTCAAAATGAAACCGGTTACTGTCAACGAACGGTTTAATCTAGAAGAACGAAATTTGGCGAGCCAATTGGGACTGGTGTACTGATCATTACCTGAAAGTTTCATCAAGATTGGGTGAAAAAGTGTTTGCTGAGATTTCAGGCAACTCAGAGTTTTTTGGAAGCTTGGCAGGCCCTTTCCATGTAAGTGATTCTCGGCAGTCTCTGCTTAGGGCTACATCAACAGCAAACAAACCATAGAGATAGAACTTGAAACTGCTTTATTGTGTCAAGTTTCAAAGAGCTAGCACAAACCGTGTTTGATTTAGAGTTCCAAATACATGTATCCCTATAGAAGAAAACAGAGTGAAACCTCAAAATGAAACCGGTTACCGCCAACGATCGGTTTAACCTAGAAGAACGAAATTCGGCGAGCCAAGTGGGATTGGTGTACTGATCATTACCTGAAAGTTTCATCAAGATTGGGTGAAAAAGTGTGTGCTGAGATTTCTCGCAACTCGTAGTTTTTTGGAAGCTTGGCAGGCCCTTTCCATGAAAGTGATTCTCCCAGTCTCTGCTTAGGGCTACATCAACAGCAAACAAACCATAGAGATAGAACTTGAAACTGCTTTATTGTGTCAAGTTTCAAAGAGCTAGCACAAACCGTGTTTGATTTAGAGTTCCAAATACATGTATCCCTATAGGAGAAAACAGAGTGAAACCTCAAAATGAAACCGGTTACTGCCAACGAACGGTTTAACCTAGAAGAACGAAATTTGGCGAGCCAAGTGGGATTGGTGTACTCATCATTACCTGAAAGTTTCATCAAGATTGGGTGAAAAAGTGTGTGCTGAGATTTCAGGCAACTCGTAGTTTTTTGAAACCTTGGCAGGCCCTTTCCATGAAAGTGATTCTCGCCAGTCTCTGCTTAGGGCTACATCAACAGCAAACAAACCATAGAGATAGAACTTGAAACTGCTTTATTGTGTCAAGTTTCAAAGAGCTATCACAAACCGTGTTTGATTTAGAGTTCCAAATACATGTATCGCTATAGGAGAAAACAGAGTGAAACGTCAAAATGAAACCGGTTACTGCCAACGAACGGTTTAACCTAGAAGAACGAAATTTGGCGAGCCAAGTGGGATTGGTGTACTGATCATTACCTGAAAGTTTCATCAAGATTGGGTGAAAAAGTGTGTGCTGAGATTTCGGTCAACTCGTAGTTTTTTGGAAGCTTGGCAGGACCTTATCATGAAAGTGATTCTCGCCAGTCTCTGCTTAGGGCTACATCAACAGGAAACAAACCATAGAGATAGAACTTGAAACTGCTTTATTGGGTCAAGTTTCAAAGAGCTAGCACAAACCGTGTTTGATTTAGAGTTCCAAATACATGTATCCCTATAGGAGAAAACAGAGTGAAATCTCAAAATGAAACCGGTTACTGCCAAGGAACGGTTTAACCTAGAAGAACGAAATTTGGCGAGCCAAGTGGGATTGGTGAACTGATCATTCCCTGAAAGTTTCATCAAGATTGGGTGAAAAAGGGTGTGCTGAGATTTCAGGCAACTTGTAGTTTTTTGGAAGCTTGGCAGGCCCTTTCCATGAAAGTGATTCTCGCCAGTCTCTGCTTAGGCCTACATCAACAGCAAACAAACCATAGAGATAGAACTAGAAACTGCTTTATTGTGTCAAGTTTCAAAGAGCTAGCACAAACCGTGTTTGATTTAGAGTTCCAAATACATGTATCCCTATAGGAGAAAACAGAGTGAAACCTCAAAATGAAACCGGTTACTGCCAACGAACGGTTTAACCTAGATGAACGAAATTTGGCACGCCAAGTGGGATTGGTGTACTGATCATTACCTGAAAGTTTCATCAAGATTGGGTGAAAAAGTGTGTGCTGAGATTTGAGGCAACTCGTAGTTTTTTGGAAGCTTGGCAGGACCTTTCCATGAACGTGATTCTCGCCAGTCTCTGCTTAGGGCTACATCAACACAAACAAACCATTGAGATAGAACTTGAAACTGCTTTATTGGTTCAAGTTTCAAAAAGCTAGCACAAACCGTGTTTGATTTAGAGTTCCAAATACATGTATCCCTATAGGAGAAAACAGAGTGAAACCTCAAAATGAAACCGGTTACTGTCAACGAACGGTTTAATCTAGAAGAACTAAATTTGGCGAGCCAATTGGGACTGGTGTACTGATCATTACCTGAAAGTTTCATCAAGATTGGGTGAAAAAGTGTTTGCTGAGATTTCAGGCAACTCAGAGTTTTTTGGAAGCTTGGCAGGCCCTTTCCATGTAAGTGATTCTCGGCAGTCTCTGCTTAGGGCTACATCAACAGCAAACAAACCATAGAGATAGAACTTGAAACTGCTTTATTGTGTCAAGTTTCAAAGAGCTAGCACAAACCGTGTTTGATTTAGAGTTCCAAATACATGTATCTCTATAGAAGAAAACAGAGTGAAACCTCAAAATGAAACCGGTTACTGCCAACGGACGGTTTAACCTAGAAGAACGAAATTCGGCGAGCCAAGTGGGATTGGTGTACTGATCATTACCTGAAAGTTTCATCAAGATTGAGTGGAAAAGTGTGTGCTGAGATTTCGGGAAACTCGTAGTTTTTTGGAAGCTTGGCAGGCCCTTTCCATGTAAGTGATTCTCGCCAGTCTCTGCTTAGGGCTACATAAACAGCAAACAAACCATAGGGATAGAACTTGAAACTTCTTTATTGTGTCAAGTTTCAAAGAGCTAGCACAAACCGTGTTTGATTTAGAGTTCCAAATACATGTATCCCTATAGGAGAAAACAGAGTGAAACCTCAAAATGAAACCGGTTACTGCCAAGGAACGGTTTAACCTAGAAGAACGAAATTCGGCGAGCCAAGTGGGATTGGTGTACTGATCATTACCTGAAAGTTTCATCAAGATTGGGTGAAAAAGTGTGTGCTGAGACTTCGGGCAACTCGTAGTTTTTTGGAAGCTTGGCAGGCCCTTTCCATGAAAGTGATTCTCGCCAGTCTCTGCTTAGGGCTACATCAACAGCAAACAAACCATAGAGATAGAACTTGAAACTGCTTTATTGTGTCAAGTTTCAAAGAGCTAGCACAAACCGTGTTTGATTTAGAGTTCCAAATACATGTATCCCTATAGGAGAAAACAGAGTGAAACCTCAAAATGAAACCGGTTACTGCCAACGAACGGTTTAACCTACAAGAACGAAATTTGGCGAGCCAAGTGGGATTGGTGTACTGATCATTACCTGAAAGTTTCATCAAGATTGGGTGAAAAAGTGTGTGCTGAGATTTCAGGCAACTCGTAGTTTTTTGAAACCTTGGCAGGCCCTTTCCATGAAAGTGATTCTCGCCAGTCTCTGCTTAGGGCTACATCAACAGCAAACAAACCATAGAGATAGAACTTGAAACTGCTTTATTGTGTCAAGTTTCAAAGAGCTATCACAAACCGTGTTTGATTTAGAGTTCCAAATACATGTATCGCTATAGGAGAAAACAAAGTGAAACGTCAAAATGAAACCGGTTACTGCCAACGAACGGTTTAACCTAGAAGAACGAAATTTGGCGAGCCAAGTGGGATTGGTGTACTGTTCATTACCTGAAAGTTTCATCAACATTGGGTGAAAAAGGGTGTGCTGAGATTTCAGGCAACTCGTAGTTTTTTGGAAGCTTGGCAGGCCCTTTCCATGTAAGTGATTCTCGCCAGTCTCTGCTTAGGGCTACATCAACAGGAAACAAACCATAGAGATAGAACTTGAAACTGCTTTATTGGGTCAAGTTTCAAAGAGCTAGCACAAACCGTGTTTGATTTAGAGTTCCAAATACATGTATCCCTATAGGAGAAAACAGAGTGAAATCTCAAAATGAAACCGGTTACTGCCAAGGAACGGTTTAACCTAGAAGAACGAAATTTGGCGAGCCAAGTGGGATTGGTGTACTGATCATTACCTGAAAGTTTCATCAAGATTGGGTGAAAAAGGGTGTGCTGAGATTTCAGGCAACTCGTAGTTTTTTGGAAGGTTGGCAGGCCCTTTCCATGAAAGTGATTCTCGCCAGTCTCTGCTTAGGTCTACATCAACAGCAAACAAACCATAGAGATAGAACTTGAAACTGCATTATTGTGTTAAGTTTCAAAGAGCTAGCACAAACCGTGTTTGATTTAGAGTTCCAAATACATGTATCCCTATAGGAGAAAACAGAGTGAAACCTCAAAATGAAACCGGTTACTGCCAACGAACGGTTTAACCTAGAAGAACGAAATTTGGCTAGCCAAGAGGGATTGGTGTACTGATCATTACCTGAAAGTTTCATCAAGATTGGGTGAAAAAGTGTGTGCTGAGATTTCAGGCAACTCGTAGTTTTTTGGGAGCTTGGCAGGCCCTTTCCATGAAAGTGATTCTCGCCTGTCTCTGCTTAGGGCTACATCAACAGCAAACAAACCATAGAGATAGAACTTGAAACTGCTTTATTGTGTCAAGTTTCAAAGAGCTAGCACAAACCGTGTTTGATTTAGAGTTCCAAATACATGTATCCCTATAGGAGAAAACAGAGTGAAACCTCAAAATGAAACCGGTTACTGCCAACGAACGGTTTAACCTAGAAGAACGAAATTTGGCTAGCCAAGAGGGATTGATGTACTGATCATTACCTGAAAGTTTCATCAAGATTGGGTGAAAAAGTGTGTGCTGAGATTTCAGGCAACTCGTAGTTTTTTGGGAGCTTGGCAGGCCCTTTCCATGAAAGTGATTCTCGCCTGTCTCTGCTTAGGGCTACATCAACAGCAAACAAACCATAGAGATAGAACTTGAAACTGCTTTATTGTGTCAAGTTTCAAAGAGCTAGCACAAACCGTGTTTGATTTAGAGTTCCAAATACATGTATCCCTATAGGAGAAAACAGAGTGAAACCTCAAAATGAAACCGGTTACTGCCAACGAACGGTTTAACCTAGAAGAACGAAATTTGGCGAGCCAAGTGGGATTGGTGTACTGATCATTACCTGAAAGTTTCATCAAGATTGGGTGAAAAAGTGTGTGCTGAGATTTCAGGCAACTCGTAGTTTTTTGGAAGCTTGGCAGGCCCTTTCCATGAAAGTGATTCTCGCCAGTCTCTGCTTAGGGCTACATCAACAGCAAGCAAACCATAGAGAAAGAACTTCAAACTGCTTTATTGTGTCCAGTTTCAAAGAGCTAGCACAAACCGTGTTTGATTTAGAGTTCCAAATACATGTATCCCTATAGGAGAAAACAGAGTGAAACCTCAAAATGAAACCGGTTACTGCCAACGAACGGTTTAACCTAGAAGAACGAAATTTGGCGCGCCAAGTGGGATTGGTGTACTGATCATTCCCTGAAAGTTTCATCAAGATTGGGTGAAAAAGTGTGTGCTGAGATTTCGGTCAACTCGTAGTTTTTTGGAAGCTTGGCAGGCCCTTTCCATGAAAGTGATTCTCGCCAGTCTCTGCTTACGGCTACATCAACAGCAAGCAAACCATAGAGATAGAACTTGAAACTGCTTTATTGTGTCAAGTTTCAAAGAGCTAGCACAAACCGTGTTTGATTTAGAGTTCCAAATACATGTATCCCTTTAGGAGAAAACAGAGTGAAACCTCAAAATGAAACCGGTTACTGCCAACGAACGGTTTAACCTAGAAGAACGAAATTTGGCGAGCCAAGTGGGATTGGTGTACTGATCATTACCTGAAAGTTTCATCAACATTGGGTGAAAAAGGGTGTGCTGAGATTTCAGGCAACTCGTAGTTTTTTGGAAGCTTGGCAGGCCCTTTCCATGAAAGTGATTCTCGCCTGTCTCTGCTTAGGGCTACATCAACAGCAAACAAACCATAGAGATAGAACTTGAAACTGCTTTATTGTGTCAAGTTTCAAAGAGCTAGCACAAACCGTGTTTGATTTAGAGTTCCAAATACATGTATCCCTATAGGAGAAAACAGAGTGAAACCTCAAAATGAAACCGGTTACTGCCAACGAACTGTTTAATCTAGAAGAACGAAATTTGGCGCGCCATGTGGGATTGGTGTACTGATCATTCCCTGAAAGTTTCATCAAGATTGGGTGAAAAAGTGTGTGCTGAGATTTCAGGCAACTCGTAGTTTTTTGGAAGCTTGGCAGGCCCTTTCCATGAAAGTGATTCTCGCCTGTCTCTGCTTAGGGCTACATGAACAGCAAACAAACCATAGAGATAGATCTTGAAACTGCTTTATTGTGTCAAGTTTCAAAGAGCTAGCAAAAACCGTGTTTGATTTAGAGTTCCAAATACATGTATCCCTATAGGAGAAAGCAGAGTGAAACCTCAAAATGAAACCGGTTACTGCCAACGAACGGTTTAACCTAGAATAACGAAATTTGGCGAGCCAAGTGGGATTGGTGTACTGATCATTACCTGAAAGTTTCATCAAGATTGGGTGAAAAAGTGTGTGCTGAGATTTCAGGCAACTCGTAGTTTTTTGGGAGCTTGGCAGGCCCTTTCCATGAAAGTGATTCTCGCCAGTCTCTGCTTAGGGCTACATCAACAGCAAACAAACCATAGAGATAGAACTTGAAACTGCTTTATTGTGTCAAGTTTCAAAGAGCTAGCACAAACCGTGTTTGATTTAGAGTTCCAAATATATGTATCACTATAGGAGAAAACATAGTGACACCTCAAAATGAAACCGGTTAATGCCAACGAACGGTTTAACCTAGAAGAACGAAATTTGGCGAGCCAATTGGGATTGGTGTACTGATCATTACCTGAAAGTTTCATCAAGATTGGGTGAAAAAGGGTTTGCTGAAATTTCAGGCAACTCGTAGTTTTTTGGAAGCTTGGCAGGCCCTTTCCATGAAAGTGATTCTCGCCAGTCTCTGCTTAGGCCTACATCAACAGCAAACAAACCATAGAGATAGAACTTGAAACTGCTTTATTGTGTCAAGTTTCAAAGAGCTAGCACAAACCGTGTTTGATTTAGAGTTCCAAATACATGTATCCCTATAGGAGAAAACAGAGTGAAACCTCAAAATGAAACCGGTTACTGCCAACGAACGGTTTAACCTAGAAGAACGAAATTTGGCGCGCCAAGTGGGATTGGTGTACTGATCATTACCTGAAAGTTTCATCAAGATTGGGTGAAAAAGTATGTGCTGAGATTTGAGGCTACTCGTAGTTTTTTGGAAGCTTGGCAGGCCCTTTCCATGAAAGTGATTCTCGCCAGTCTCTGCTTAGGGCTACATCAACAGCAAACAAACCATTGAGATAGAACTTGAAACTGCTTTATTGGGTCAAGTTTCAAAAAGCTAGCACAAACCGTGTTTGATTTAGAGTTCCAAATAAATGTATCCCTATAGGAGAAAACAGAGTGAAACCTCAAAATGAAACCGGTTACTGTCAACGAACGGTTTAATCTAGAAGAACGAAATTTGGCGAGCCAATTGGGACTGGTGTACTGATCATTACCTGAAAGTTTCATCAAGATTGGGTGAAAAAGTGTTTGCTGAGATTTCAGGCAACTCAGAGTTTTTTGGAAGCTTGGCAGGCCCTTTCCATGTAAGTGATTCTCGGCAGTCTCTGCTTAGGGCTACATCAACAGCAAACAAACCATAGAGATAGAACTTGAAACTGCTTTATTGTGTCAAGTTTCAAAGAGCTAGCACAAACCGTGTTTGATTTAGAGTTCCAAATACATGTATCCCTATAGAAGAAAACAGAGTGAAACCTCAAAATGAAACCGGTTACTGCCAACGATCGGTTTAACCTAGAAGAACGAAATTCGGCGAGCCAAGTGGGATTGGTGTACTGATCATTACCTGAAAGTTTCATCAAGATTGGGTGAAAAAGTGTGTGCTGAGATTTCTCGCAACTCGTAGTTTTTTGGAAGCTTGGCAGGCCCTTTCCATGAAAGTGATTCTCCCAGTCTCTGCTTAGGGCTACATCAACAGCAAACAAACCATAGAGATAGAACTTGAAACTGCTTTATTGTGTCAAGTTTCAAAGAGCTAGCACAAACCGTGTTTGATTTAGAGTTCCAAATACATGTATCCCTATAGGAGAAAACAGAGTGAAACCTCAAAATGAAACCGGTTACTGCCAACGAACGGTTTAACCTAGAAGAACGAAATTTGGCGAGCCAAGTGGGATTGGTGTACTGATCATTACCTGAAAGTTTCATCAAGATTGGGTGAAAAAGTGTGTGCTGAGATTTCAGGCAACTCGTAGTTTTTTGAAACCTTGGCAGGCCCTTTCCATGAAAGTGATTCTCGCCAGTCTCTGCTTAGGGCTACATCAACAGCAAACAAACCATAGAGATAGAACTTGAAACTGCATTATTGTGTCAAGTTTCAAAGAGCTAGCACAAACCGTGTTTGATTTAGAGTTCCAAATACATGTATCCCTTTAGGAGAAAACAGAGTGAAACCTCAAAATGAAACCGGTTACTGCCAACGAACGGTTTAACCTAGAAGAACGAAATTTGGCGAGCCAAGTGGGATTGGTGTACTGATCATTACCTGAAAGTTTCATCAACATTGGGTGAAAAAGGGTGTGCTGAGATTTCAGGCAACTCGTAGTTTTTTGGAAGCTTGGCAGGCCTTTTCCATGAAAGTGATTCTCGCCTGTCTCTGCTTAGGGCTACATCAACAGCAAACAAACCATAGAGATAGAACTTGAAACTGCTTTATTGTGTCAAGTTTCAAAGAGCTAGCACAAACCATGTTTGATTTAGAGTTCCAAATACATGTATCCCTATAGGAGAAAACAGAGTGAAACCTCAAAATGAAACCGGTTACTGCCAACGAACTGTTTAATCTAGAAGAACGAAATTTGGCGCGCCATGTGGGATTGGTGTACTGATCATTCCCTGAAAGTTTCATCAAGATTGGGTGAAAAAGTGTGTGCTGAGATTTCAGGCAACTCGTAGTTTTTTGGAAGCTTGGCAGGCCCTTTCCATGAAAGTGATTCTCGCCAGTCTCTGCTTATGGCTACATCAACAGCAAACAAACCATAGAGATAGAACTTGAAACTGCTTTATTGTGTCAAGTTTCAAAGAGCTAGCAAAAACCGTGTTTGATTTAGAGTTCCAAATACATGTATCCCTATAGGAGAAAGCAGAGTGAAACCTCAAAATGAAACCGGTTACTGCCAACGAACGGTTTAACCTAGAAGAACGAAATTTGGCGAGCCAAGTGGGATTGGTGTACTGATCATTACCTGAAAGTTTCATCAAGATTGGGTGAAAAAGTGTGTGCTGAGATTTCAGGCAACTCGTAGTTTTTTGGGAGCTTGGCAGGCCCTTTCCATGAAAGTGATTCTCGCCAGTCTCTGCTTAGGGCTACATCAACAGCAAACAAACCATAGAGATAGAACTTGAAACTGCTTTATTGTGTCAAGTTTCAAAGAGCTAGCACAAACCGTGTTTGATTTAGAGTTCCAAATACATGTATCCCTATAGGAGAAAACAGAGTGAAACCTCAAAATGAAACCGGTTACTGCCAACGAACGGTTTAACCTAGAAGAACGAAATTTGGCGAGCCAAGTGGGATTGGTGTACTGATCATTACCTGAAAGTTTCATCAAGATTGGGTGAAAAAGTGTTTGCTGAGATTTCAGGCAACTCGTAGTTTTTTGGAAGCTTGGCAGGCCCTTTCCATGAAAGTGATTCTCGCCAGTCTCTGCTTAGGGCTACATCAACAGCAAGCAAAACATAGAGATAGAACTTGAAACTGCTTTATTGTGTCAAGTTTCAAAGAGCTAGCACAAACCGTGTTTGATTTAGAGTTCCAAATACATGTATCCCTATAGGAGAAAACAGAGTGAAACCTCAAAATGAAACCGGTTACTGCCAACGAACGGTTTAACCTAGAAGAACGAAATTTGGCGCGCCAAGTGGGATTGGTGTACTGATCATTCCCTGAAAGTTTCATCAAGATTGGGTGAAAAAGTGTGTGCTGAGATTTCAGGCAACTCGTAGTTTTTTGGAAGCTTGGCAGGCCCTTTCCATGAAAGTGATTCTCGCCAGTCTCTGCTTAGGGCTACATGAACAGCAAACAAACCATAGAGATAGAACTTGAAACTGCTTTATTGTGTCAAGTTTCAAAGAGCTAGCACAAACCGTGTTTGATTTAGAGTTCCAAATATATGTATCACTATAGGAGAAAACATAGTGACACCTCAAAATGAAACCGGTTAATGCCAACGAACGGTTTAACCTAGAAGAACGAAATTTGGCGAGCCAATTGGGATTGGTGTACTGATCATTACCTGAAAGTTTCATCAAGATTGGGTGAAAAAGGGTTTGCTGAAATTTCAGGCAACTCGTAGTTTTTTGGAAGCTTGGCAGGCCCTTTCCATGAAAGTGATTCTCGCCAGTCTCTGCTTAGGGCTACATCAACAGCAAACAAACCATTGAGATAGAACTTGAAACTGCTTTATTGGGTCAAGTTTCAAAAAGCTAGCACAAACCGTGTTTGATTTAGAGTTCCAAATAAATGTATCCCTATAGGAGAAAACAGAGTGAAACCTCAAAATGAAACCGGTTACTGTCAACGAACGGTTTAATCTAGAAGAACGAAATTTGGCGAGCCAATTGGGACTGGTGTACTGATCATTACCTGAAAGTTTCATCAAGATTGGGTGAAAAAGTGTTTGCTGAGATTTCAGGCAACTCAGAGTTTTTTGGAAGCTTGGCAGGCCCTTTCCATGTAAGTGATTCTCGGCAGTCTCTGCTTAGGGCTACATCAACAGCAAACAAACCATAGAGATAGAACTTGAAACTGCTTTATTGTGTCAAGTTTCAAAGAGCTAGCACAAACCGTGTTTGATTTAGAGTTCCAAATACATGCATCCCTATAGAAGAAAACAGAGTGAAACCTCAAAATGAAACCGGTTACCGCCAACGATCGGTTTAACCTAGAAGAACGAAATTCGGCGAGCCAAGTGGGATTGGTGTACTGATCATTACCTGAAAGTTTCATCAAGATTGGGTGAAAAAGTGTGTGCTGAGATTTCTCGCAACTCGTAGTTTTTTGGAAGCTTGGCAGGCCCTTTCCATGAAAGTGATTCTCCCAGTCTCTGCTTAGGGCTACATCAACAGCAAACAAACCATAGAGATAGAACTTGAAACTGCTTTATTGTGTCAAGTTTCAAAGAGCTAGCACAAACCGTGTTTGATTTAGAGTTCCAAATACATGTATCCCTATAGGAGAAAACAGAGTGAAACCTCAAAATGAAACCGGTTACTGCCAACGAACGGTTTAACCTAGAAGAACGAAATTTGGCGAGCCAAGTGGGATTGGTGTACTCATCATTACCTGAAAGTTTCATCAAGATTGGGTGAAAAAGTGTGTGCTGAGATTTCAGGCAACTCGTAGTTTTTTGAAACCTTGGCAGGCCCCTTTCCATGAAAGTGATTCTCGCCAGTCTCTGCTTAGGGCTACATCAACAGCAAACAAACCATAGAGATAGAACTTGAAACTGCTTTATTGTGTCAAGTTTCAAAGAGCTATCACAAACCGTGTTTGATTTAGAGTTCCAAATACATGTATCGCTATAGGAGAAAACAGAGTGAAACGTCAAAATGAAACCGGTTACTGCCAACGAACGGTTTAACCTAGAAGAACGAAATTTGGCGAGCCAAGTGGGATTGGTGTACTGATCATTACCTGAAAGTTTCATCAAGATTGGGTGAAAAAGTGTGTGCTGAGATTTCGGTCAACTCGTAGTTTTTTGGAAGCTTGGCAGGACCTTATCATGAAAGTGATTCTCGCCAGTCTCTGCTTAGGGCTACATCAACAGGAAACAAACCATAGAGATAGAACTTGAAACTGCTTTATTGGGTCAAGTTTCAAAGAGCTAGCACAAACCGTGTTTGATTTAGAGTTCCAAATACATGTATCCCTATAGGAGAAAACAGAGTGAAATCTCAAAATGAAACCGGTTACTGCCAAGGAACGGTTTAACCTAGAAGAACGAAATTTGGCGAGCCAAGTGGGATTGGTGAACTGATCATTCCCTGAAAGTTTCATCAAGATTGGGTGAAAAAGGGTGTGCTGAGATTTCAGGCAACTCGTAGTTTTTTGGAAGCTTGGCAGGCCCTTTCCATGAAAGTGATTCTCGCCAGTCTCTGCTTAGGCCTACATCAACAGCAAACAAACCATAGAGATAGAACTAGAAACTGCTTTATTGTGTCAAGTTTCAAAGAGCTAGCACAAACCGTGTTTGATTTAGAGTTCCAAATACATGTATCCCTATAGGAGAAAACAGAGTGAAACCTCAAAATGAAACCGGTTACTGCCAACGAACGGTTTAACCTAGATGAACGAAATTTGGCACGCCAAGTGGGATTGGTGTACTGATCATTACCTGAAAGTTTCATCAAGATTGGGTGAAAAAGTGTGTGCTGAGATTTGAGGCAACTCGTAGTTTTTTGGAAGCTTGGCAGGACCTTTCCATGAACGTGATTCTCGCCAGTCTCTGCTTAGGGCTACATCAACACAAACAAACCATTGAGATAGAACTTGAAACTGCTTTATTGGTTCAAGTTTCAAAAAGCTAGCACAAACCGTGTTTGATTTAGAGTTCCAAATACATGTATCCCTATAGGAGAAAACAGAGTGAAACCTCAAAATGAAACCGGTTACTGTCAACGAACGGTTTAATCTAGAAGAACTAAATTTGGCGAGCCAATTGGGACTGGTGTACTGATCATTACCTGAAAGTTTCATCAAGATTGGGTGAAAAAGTGTTTGCTGAGATTTCAGGCAACTCAGAGTTTTTTGGAAGCTTGGCAGGCCCTTTCCATGTAAGTGATTCTCGCCAGTCTCTGCTTAGGGCTACATAAACAGCAAACAAACCATAGGGATAGAACTTGAAACTTCTTTATTGTGTCAAGTTTCAAAGAGCTAGCACAAACCGTGTTTGATTTAGAGTTCCAAATACATGTATCCCTATAGGAGAAAACAGAGTGAAACCTCAAAATGAAACCGGTTACTGCCAAGGAACGGTTTAACCTAGAAGAACGAAATTCGGCGAGCCAAGTGGGATTGGTGTACTGATCATTACCTGAAAGTTTCATCAAGATTGGGTGAAAAAGTGTGTGCTGAGATTTCAGGCAACTCAAAGTTTTTTGGAAGCTTGGCAGGCCCTTTCCATGAAAGTGATTCTCGCCTGTCTCTGCATAGGGCTACATCTACAGCAAACAAACCATAGATAGAACTTGAAACTGCTTTATTGGGTCAAGTTTCAAAAAGCTAGCACAAACCGTGTTTGATTTAGAGTTCCAAATACATGTAACCCTATAGGAGAAAACAGAGTGAAACCTCAAAATGAAACCGGTTACTGTCAACGAACGGTTTAATCTAGAAGAACGAAATTTGGCGAGCCAATTGGGACTGGTGTACTGATCATTACCTGAAAGTTTCATCAAGATTGGGTGAAAAAGTGTGTGCTGAGATTTCGGTCAACTCGTAGTTTTTTGGAAGCTTGGCAGGCCCTTTCCATGAAAGTGATTCTCGCCAGTCTCTGCTTAGGGCTACATCAACAGAAAACAAACCATAGAGATAGAACTTGAAACTGCTTTATTGTGTCAAGTTTCAAAGAGCTAGCCCAAACCGTGTTTGATTTAGAGTTCCAAATACATGTATCCCTATAGGAGAAAACAGAGTGAAACCTCAAAATGAAACCGGTTACTGCCAACGAACGGTTTAACCTACAAGAACGAAATTTGTCGAGCCAAGTGGGAATGGTGTACTGATCATTACCTGAAAGTTTTCATCAAGATTGGGTGAAAAAGTGTGTGCTGAGATTTCAGGCAACTCGTAGTTTTTTGAAACCTTGGCAGGCCCTTTCCATGAAAGTGATTCTCGCCAGTCTCTGCTTAGGGCTACATCAACAGCAAACAAACCATAGTGATAGAACTTGAAACTGCTTTATTGTGTCAAGTTTCAAAGAGCTATCACACACCTTGTTTGATTTAGAGTTCCAAATACATGTATCGCTATAGGAGAAAACAGAGTGAAACCTCAAAATGAAACCGGTTACTGCCAACGAACGGTTTAACCTAGAAGAAAGAAATTTGGCGAGCCAAGTGGGATTGGTGTACTGATCATTACCTGAAAGTTTCATCAAGATTGGGTGAAAAAGTGTGTGCTGAGATTTCGGTCAACTCGTAGTTTTTTGGAAGCTTGGCAGGCCCTTTCCATGAAAGTGATTCTCGCCAGTCTCTGCTCTGGTCTACATCAACAGCAAACAAACCATAGAAATAGAACTTGAAACTGCATTATTGTGTTAAGTTTCAAAGAGCTAGCACAAACCGTGTTTGATTTAGAGTTCCAAATACATGTATCCCTATAGGAGAAAACAGAGTGAAACCTCAAAATGAAACCGGTTACTGTCATCGAACGGTTTAATCTAGAAGAACGAAATTTGGCGAGCCAATTGGGACTGGTGTACTGATCATTACCTGAAAGTTTCATCAAGATTGGGTGAAAAAGTGTTTGCTGAGATTTCAGGCAACTCAGAGTTTTTTGGAAGCTTGGCAGGCCCTTTCCATGTAAGTGATTCTCGGCAGTCTCTGCTTAGGGCTACATCAACAGCAAACAAACCATAGAGATAGAACTTGAAACTGCTTTATTGTGTCACGTTTCAAAGAGCTAGCACAAACCGTGTTTGATTTAGAGTTCCAAATACATGTATCCCTATAGAAGAAAACAGAGTGAAACCTCAAAATGAAACCGGTTACTGCCAACGGACGGTTTAAACTAGAAGAACGAAATTCGGCGAGCCAAGTGGGATTGGTGTACTGATCATTACCTGAAAGTTTCATCAAGATTGGGTGAAAAAGTGTGTGCTGAGATTTCGGGAAACTCGTAGTTTTTTGGAAGCTAGGCAGGCCCTTTCCATGAAAGTGATTCTCGCCAGTCTCTGCTTAGGGCTACATCAACAGCAAAAAAACCATAGAGATAGAACTTGAAACTGCTTTATTGTGTCAAGTTTCAAAGAGCTAGCACAAACCGTGTTTGATTTAGAGTTCCAAATACATGTAACCCTATAGGAGAAAACAGAGTGAAACCTCAAAATGAAACCGGTTACTGTCAACGAACGGTTTAATCTAGAAGAACGAAATTTGGCGAGCCAATTGGGACTGGTGTACTGATCATTACCTGAAAGTTTCATCAAGATTGGGTGAAAAAGTGTGTGCTGAGATTTCGGTCAACTCGTAGTTTTTTGGAAGCTTGGCAGGCCCTTTCCATGAAAGTGATTCTCGCCAGTCTCTGCTTAGGGCTACATCAACAGCAAACAAACCATAGAGATAGAACTTGAAACTGCTTTATTGTGTCAAGTTTCAAAGAGCTAGCCCAAACCGTGTTTGATTTAGAGTTCCAAATACATGTATCCCTATAGGAGAAAACAGAGTGAAACCTCAAAATGAAACCGGTTACTGCCAACGAACGGTTTAACCTACAAGAACGAAATTTGTCGAGCCAAGTGGGATTGGTGTACTGATCATTACCTGAAAGTTTCATCAAGATTGGGTGAAAAAGTGTGTGCTGAGATTTCAGGCAACTCGTAGTTTTTTGAAACCTTGGCAGGCCCTTTCCATGAAAGTGATTCTCGCCAGTCTCTGCTTAGGGCTACATCAACAGCAAACAAACCATAGAGATAGAACTTGAAACTGCTTTATTGTGTCAAGTTTCAAAGAGCTATCACACACCTTGTTTGATTTAGATTTCCAAATACATGTATCGCTATAGGAGAAAACAGAGTGAAACCTCAAAATGAAACCGGTTACTGCCAACGAACGGTTTAACCTAGAAGAACGAAATTTGGCGAGCCAAGTGGGATTGGTGTACTGATCATTACCTGAAAGTTTCATCAAGATTGGGTGAAAAAGTGTGTGCTGAGATTTCGGTCAACTCGTAGTTTTTTGGAAGCTTGGCAGGCACTTTCCATGAAAGTGATTCTCGCCTGTCTCTGCATAGGGCTACATCTACAGCAAACAAACCATAGATAGAACTTGAAACTGCTTTATTGGGTCAAGTTTCAAAAAGCTAGCACAAACCGTGTTTGATTTAGAGTTCCAAATACATGTAACCCTATAGGAGAAAACAGAGTGAAACCTCAAAATGAAACCGGTTACTGTCAACGAACGGTTTAATCTAGAAGAACGAAATTTGGCGAGCCAATTGGGACTGGTGTACTGATCATTACCTGAAAGTTTCATCAAGATTGGGTGAAAAAGTGTGTGCTGAGATTTCGGTCAACTCGTAGTTTTTTGGAAGCTTGGCAGGCCCTTTCCATGAAAGTGATTCTCGCCAGTCTCTGCTTAGGGCTACATCAACAGCAAACAAACCATAGAGATAGAACTTGAAACTGCTTTATTGTGTCAAGTTTCAAAGAGCTAGCCCAAACCGTGTTAGATTTAGAGTTCCAAATACATGTATCCCTATAGGAGAAAACAGAGTGAAACCTCAAAATGAAACCGGTTACTGCCAACGAACGGTTTAACCTAGAAGAACGAAATTTGTCGAGCCAAGTGGGATTGGTGTACTGATCATTACCTGAAAGTTTCATCAAGATTGGGTGAAAAATTGTGTGCTGAGATTTCAGGCAACTCGTAGTTTTTTGAAACCTTGGCAGGCCCTTTCCATGAAAGTGATTCTCGCCAGTCTCTGCTTAGGGCTACATCAACAGCAAACAAACCATAGAGATAGAACTTGAAACTGCTTTATTGTGTCAAGTTTCAAAGAGCTATCACACACCGTGTTTGATTTAGAGTTCCAAATACATGTATCCCTATAGGAGAAAACAGAGTGAAACCTCAAAATGAAACCGGTTACTGCCAACGAACGGTTTAACCTAGAAGAACGAAATTTGGCGAGCCAAGTGGGATTGGTGTACTGATCATTACCTGAAAGTTTCATCAAGATTGGGTGAAAAAGTGTGTGCTGAGATTTCGGTCAACTCGTAGTTTTTTGGAAGCTTGGCAGGCACTTTCCATGAAAGTGATTCTCGCCAGTCTCTGCTTAGGGCTACATCAACAGCAAACAAACCATAGAGATAGAACTTTAAACTGCTTTATTGTGTCAAGTTTCAAAGAGCTAGCACAACCGTGTTTGATTTAGAGTTCCAAATACATGTATCCCTATAGGAGAAAACAGAGTGAAACCTCAAAATGAAACCGGTTACTGCCAAGGAACGGTTTAACCTAGAAGAACGAAATTTGGCGAGCCAAGTGGGATTGGTGTACTGATCATTACCTGAAAGTTTCATCAAGATTGGGTGAAAAAGGGTGTGCTGAGATTTCAGGCAACTCGTAGTTTTTTGGAAGCTTGCCAGGCCCTTTCCATGAAAGTGATTCTCGCCAGTCTCTGCTTAGGGCTACATCAACAGCAAACAAACCCTAGAGATAGAACTTGAAACTGCTTTATTGTGTCAAGTTTCAAAGAGCTAGCACAAACCGTGTTTGATTTAGAGTTCCAAATACATGTATCCCTATAGGAGAAAACAGAGTGAAACCTCAAAATGAAACCGGTTACTGCCAACGAACGGTTTTACCTAGAAGAACGAAATTTGGCGAGCCAAGTGGGATTGGTGTACTGATCATTACCTGAAAGTTTCATCAAGATTGGGTGAAAAAGTGTGTGCTGAGACTTCGGGCAACTCGTAGTTTTTTGGAAGCTTGGCAGGCCCTTTAAATGAAAGTGATTCTCGCCAGTCTCTGCTTAGGGCTACATGAACAGCAAAAAAACCATAGAGATAGAACTTGAAACTGCTTTATTGTGTCAAGTTTCAAAGAGCTAGCACAAACCGTGTTTGATTTAGAGTTCCAAATACATGTATCCCTATAGGAGAAAACAGAGAGAAACCTCAAAATGTAACCGGTTACTGCCAACGAACGGTTTAACCTAGAAAACGAAATTTGGCGAGCCAAGTGGGATTGGTGTACTGATCATTACCTGAAAGTTTCATCAAGATTGGGTGAAAAAGTGTGTGCTGAGATTTCGGTCAACTCGTAGTTTTTTGGAAGCTTGGCAGGCCCTTTCCATTAAAGTGATTCTCGCCAGTCTCTGCTTAGGGCTACATCAACAGCAAACAAACCATAGAGATAGAACTTGAAACTGCTTTATTGTGTCAAGTTTCAAAGAGCTAGCACAAACCGTGTTTGATTTAGAGTTCCAAATACATGTATCCCTATAGGAGAAAACAGAGTGAAACCTCAAAATGAAACCGGTTACTGCCAAGGAACGGTTTAACCTAGAAGAACGAAATTTGGCGAGCCAAGTGGGATTGGTGTACTGATCATTACCTGAAAGTTTCATCAAGATTGGGTGAAAAAGGGTGTGCTGAGATTTCAGGCAACTCGTAGTTTTTTGGAAGCTTGCCAGGCCCTTTCCATGAAAGTGATTCTCGCCAGTCTCTGCTTAGGGCTACATCAACAGCAAACAAACCATAGAGATAGAACTTGAAACTGCTTTATTGTGTCAAGTTTCAAAGAGCTAGCACAAACCGTGTTTGATTTAGAGTTCCAAATACATGTATCCCTATAGGAGAAAACAGAGTGAAACCTCAAAATGAAACCGGTTACTGCCAACGAACAGTTTAACCTAGAAGAACGAAATTTGGCGAGCCAAGTGGGATTGGTGTACTGATCATTACCTGAAAGTTTCATCAAGATTGGGTGAAAAAGTGTGTGCTGAGACTTCGGGCAACTCGTAGTTTTTTGGAAGCTTGGCAGGCCCTTTCCATGAAAGTGATTCTCGCCAGTCTCTGCTTAGGGCTACATGAACAGCAAACAAACCATAGAGATAGAACTTGAAACTGCTTTATTGTGTCAAGTTTCAAAGAGCTAGCACAAACCGTGTTTGATTTAGAGTTCCAAATACATGTATCCCTATAGGAGAAAACAGAGTGAAACCTCAAAATAAAACCGGTTACTGCCAACGAATTGTTTAACCTAGAAGAACGAAATTTGGCGCGCCAAGTGGGATTGGTGTACTGATCATTACCTGAAAGTTTCATCAAGTTTGGGTGAAAAAGTGTGTGCTGAGATTTGAGGCAACTCGTAGTTTTTTGGAAGCTTGGGAGGCCCTTTCCATGAAAGTGATTCTCGCCAGTCTCTGCTTAGGGCTACATCAACAGCAAACAAACCATAGTGATAGAACTTGAAACTGCTTTATTGTGTCAAGTTTCAAAGAGCTAGCACAAACCGTGTTTGATTTAGAGTTCCAAATACATGTATCCCTATAGTAGAAAACAGAGTGAAACCTCAAAATGAAACCGGTTACTGCCAACGAACGGTTTAACCTAGAAGAACGAAATTTGGCGAGCCAAGTGGGATTGGTGTACTGATCATTACCTGAAAGTTTCATCAAGATTGGGTGAAAAAGTGTGTGCTGAGATTTCAGGCAACTCAAAGTTTTTTGGAAGCTTGGCAGGCCCTTTCCATGAAAGTGATTCTCGCCTGTCTCTGCATAGGGCTACATCTACAGCAAACAAACCATAGATAGAACTTGAAACTGCTTTATTGGGTCAAGTTTCAAAAAGCTAGCACAAACCGTGTTTGATTTAGAGTTCCAAATACATGTAACCCTATAGGAGAAAACAGAGTGAAACCTCAAAATGAAACCGGTTACTGTCAACGAACGGTTTAATCTAGAAGAACGAAATTTGGCGAGCCAATTGGGACTGGTGTACTGATCATTACCTGAAAGTTTCATCAAGATTGGGTGAAAAAGTGTGTGCTGAGATTTCGGTCAACTCGTAGTTTTTTGGAAGCTTGGCAGGCCCTTTCCATGAAAGTGATTCTCGCCAGTCTCTGCTTAGGGCTACATCAACAGAAAACAAACCATAGAGATAGAACTTGAAACTGCTTTATTGTGTCAAGTTTCAAAGAGCTAGCCCAAACCGTGTTTGATTTAGAGTTCCAAATACATGTATCCCTATAGGAGAAAACAGAGTGAAACCTCAAAATGAAACCGGTTACTGCCAACGAACGGTTTAACCTAGAAGAACGAAATTTGTCGAGCCAAGTGGGATTGGTGTACTGATCATTACCTGAAAGTTTCATCAAGATTGGGTGAAAAAGTGTGTGCTGAGATTTCAGGCAACTCGTAGTTTTTTGAAACCTTGGCAGGCCCTTTCCATGAAAGTGATTCTCGCCAGTCTCTGCTTAGGGCTACATCAACAGCAAACAAACCATAGTGATAGAACTTGAAACTGCTTTATTGTGTCAAGTTTCAAAGAGCTATCACACACCTTGTTTGATTTAGAGTTCCAAATACATGTATCGCTATAGGAGAAAACAGAGTGAAACCTCAAAATGAAACCGGTTACTGCCAACGAACGGTTTAACCTAGAAGAACGAAATTTGGCGAGCCAAGTGGGATTGGTGTACTGATCATTACCTGAAAGTTTCATCAAGATTGGGTGAAAAAGTGTGTGCTGAGATTTCGGTCAACTCGTAGTTTTTTGGAAGCTTGGCAGGCCCTTTCCATGAAAGTGATTCTCGCCAGTCTCTGCTCTGGTCTACATCAACAGCAAACAAACCATAGAAATAGAACTTGAAACTGCATTATTGTGTTAAGTTTCAAAGAGCTAGCACAAACCGTGTTTGATTTAGAGTTCCAAATACATGTATCCCTATAGGAGAAAACAGAGTGAAACCTCAAAATGAAACCGGTTACTGTCATCGAACGGTTTAATCTAGAAGAACGAAATTTGGCGAGCCAATTGGGACTGGTGTACTGATCATTACCTGAAAGTTTCATCAAGATTGGGTGAAAAAGTGTTTGCTGAGATTTCAGGCAACTCAGAGTTTTTTGGAAGCTTGGCAGGCCCTTTCCATGTAAGTGATTCTCGGCAGTCTCTGCTTAGGGCTACATCAACAGCAAACAAACCATAGAGATAGAACTTGAAACTGCTTTATTGTGTCAAGTTTCAAAGAGCTAGCACAACCGTGTTTGATTTAGAGTTCCAAATACATGTATCCCTATAGGAGAAAACAGAGTGAAACCTCAAAATGAAACTGGTTACTGCCAAGGAACGGTTTAACCTAGAAGAACGAAATTTGGCGAGCCAAGTGGGATTGGTGTACTGATCATTACCTGAAAGTTTCATCAAGATTGGGTGAAAAAGTGTGTGCTGAGATTTCAGGCAACTCAAAGTTTTTTGGAAGCTTGGCAGGCCCTTTCCATGAAAGTGATTCTCGCCTGTCTCTGCATAGGGCTACATCTACAGCAAACAAACCATAGATAGAACTTGAAACTGCTTTATTGGGTCAAGTTTCAAAAAGCTAGCACAAACCGTGTTTGATTTAGAGTTCCAAATACATGTAACCCTATAGGAGAAAACAGAGTGAAACCTCAAAATGAAACCGGTTACTGTCAACGAACGGTTTAATCTAGAAGAACGAAATTTGGCGAGCCAATTGGGACTGGTGTACTGATCATTACCTGAAAGTTTCATCAAGATTGGGTGAAAAAGTGTGTGCTGAGATTTCGGTCAACTCGTAGTTTTTTGGAAGCTTGGCAGGCCCTTTCCATGAAAGTGATTCTCGCCAGTCTCTGCTTAGGGCTACATCAACAGCAAACAAACCATAGAGATAGAACTTGAAACTGCTTTATTGTGTCAAGTTTCAAAGAGCTAGCCCAAACCGTGTTTGATTTAGAGTTCCAAATACATGTATCCCTATAGGAGAAAACAGAGTGAAACCTCAAAATGAAACCGGTTACTGCCAACGAACGGTTTAACCTAGAAGAACGAAATTTGTCGAGCCAAGTGGGATTGGTGTACTGATCATTACCTGAAAGTTTCATCAAGATTGGGTGAAAAAGTGTGTGCTGAGATTTCAGGCAACTCGTAGTTTTTTGAAACCTTGGCAGGCCCTTTCCATGAAAGTGATTCTCGCCAGTCTCTGCTTAGGGCTACATCAACAGCAAACAAACCATAGAGATAGAACTTGAAACTGCTTTATTGTGTCAAGTTTCAAAGAGCTATCACACACCGTGTTTGATTTAGAGTTCCAAATACATGTATCGCTATAGGAGAAAACAGAGTGAAACCTCAAAATGAAACCGGTTACTGCCAACGAACGGTTTAACCTAGAAGAACGAAATTTGGCGAGCCAAGTGGGATTGGTGTACTGATCATTACCTGAAAGTTTCATCAAGATTGGGTGAAAAAGTGTGTGCTGAGATTTCGGTCAACTCGTAGTTTTTTGGAAGCTTGGCAGGCACTTTCCATGAAAGTGATTCTCGCCAGTCTCTGCTTAGGGCTACATCAACAGCAAACAAACCATAGAGATAGAACTTTAAACTGCTTTATTGTGTCAAGTTTCAAAGAGCTAGCACAACCGTGTTTGATTTAGAGTTCCAAATACATGTATCCCTATAGGAGAAAACAGAGTGAAACCTCAAAATGAAACCGGTTACTGCCAAGGAACGGTTTAACCTAGAAGAACGAAATTTGGCGAGCCAAGTGGTATTGGTGTACTGATCATTACCTGAAAGTTTCATCAAGATTGGGTGAAAAAGGGTGTGCTGAGATTTCAGGCAACTCGTAGTTTTTTGGAAGCTTGCCAGGCCCTTTCCATGAAAGTGATTCTCGCCAGTCTCTGCTTAGGGCTACATCAACAGCAAACAAACCCTAGAGATAGAACTTGAAACTGCTTTATTGTGTCAAGTTTCAAAGAGCTAGCACAAACCGTGTTTGATTTAGAGTTCCAAATACATGTATCCCTATAGGAGAAAACAGAGTGAAACCTCAAAATGAAACCGGTTACTGCCAACGAACGGTTTAACCTAGAAGAACGAAATTTGGCGAGCCAAGTGGGATTGGTGTACTGATCATTACCTGAAAGTTTCATCAACATTGGGTGAAAAAGTGTGTGCTGAGATTTCAGGCAACTCGTAGTTTTTTGGAAGCTTGGCAGGCCCTTTCCATGAAAGTGATTCTCGCCAGTCTCTGCTTAGGGCTACATCAACAGCAAACAAACCATAGAGACAGAACTTGAAACTGCTTTATTGTGTCAAGTTTCAAAGAGCTAGCACAAACCGTGTTTGATTTAGTGTTCCAAATACATGTATCCCATTAGGAGAAAACAGAGTGAAACCTCAAAATGAAACCGGTTACTGCCAACGAACGGTTTCACCTAGAAGAACGAAATTTGGCGAGCCAAGTGGGATTGGTGTACTGATCATTACCTGAAAGTTTCATCAAGATTGGGTGAAAAAGGGTGTGCTGAGATTTCAGGCAACTCGTAGTTTTTTGGAAGCTTGGCAGGCCCTTTCCATGAAAGTGATTCTCGCCAGTCTCTGCTTAGGGCTACATCAACAGGAAGCAAACCATAAAGATAGAACTTGAAAGTGCTTTATTGTGTCAAGTTTCAAAGAGCTAGCACAAACCGTGTTTGATTTAGAGTTCCAAATACATGTATCGCTATAGGGGAAAACATAGTGAAACCTCAAAATGAAACCGGTTACTGCCAACGAACGGTTTAATCTAGAAGAACGAAATTTGGCGAGCCAAGTGGGATTCGTGTACCGATCATTCCCTGAAAGTTTCATCAAGATTGGGTGAAAAAGTGTGTGCTGAGATTTCAGGCAACTCGTAGTTTTCTGGAAGCTTGGCAGGCCCTTTCCATGAAAGTGATTCTCGCCAGTCTCTGCTTAAGGCTACATCAACAGAAAACAAACCATAGAGATAGAACTTCAAACTGCTTTATTGTGTCAAGTTTCAAAGAGCTAGCAAAAACCGTGTTTGATTTAGAGTTCCAAATACATGTATCCCTATAGGAGAAAGCAGAGTGAAACCTCAAAATGAAACCGGTTACTGCCAACGAACGGTTTAACCTAGAAGAACGAAATTTGGCGAGCCAAGTGGGATTGGTGTACTGATCATTACCTGAAAGTTTCATCAAGATTGGGTGAAAAAGTGTGTGCTGAGATTTCAGGAAACTCGTAGTTTTTTGGAGGCTTGGCAGGCCCTTTCCATGAAAGTGATTCTCGCCAGTCTCTGCTTAGGGCTACATAAACAGCAAACAAACCATAGAGATAGAACTTGAAACTGCTTTATTGTGTCAAGTTTCAAAGAGCTAGCACAAACCGTGTTTGATTTAGAGTTCCAAATACATGTATCCCTATAGGAGAAAACAGAGTGAAACCTCAAAATGAAACCGGTTACTGCCAACGAACGGTTTAACCTAGAAGAACGAAATTTGGCGAGCCAAGTGGGATTGGTGTACTGATCATTACCTGAAAGTTTCATCAAAATTGGGTGAAAAAGTGTTTGCTGAGATTTCAGGCAACTCGTAGTTTTTTGGAAGCTTGGCAGGCCCTTTCCATGAAAGTGATTCTCACCAGTCTCTGCTTAGGGCTACATCAAAAGCAAGCAAACCATAGAGAAAGAACTTGAAACTGCTTTATTGTGTCAAGTTTCAAAGAGCTAGCACAAACCGTGTTTGATTTAGAGTTCCAAATACATGTAGCCCTATAGGAGAAAACAAAGTGAAACCTCAAAATGAAACCGGTTACTCCAACGAACGCTTTAACCTAGAAGAACGAAATTTGGCGAGCCAAGTGGGATTGGTGTACTGATCATTACCTGAAAGTTTCATCAAGATTCGGTGAAAAAGTGTGTGCTGAGATTTCGGGCAACTCGTAGTTTTTTGGAAGCTTGGCAGGCCCTTTCCATGAAAGTGATTCTCGCCAGTCTCTGCTTAGGGCTACATCAACAGCAAACAAACCATAGAGATAGAACTTGAAACTGCTTTATTGTGTCAAGTTTCAAAGAGCTAGCACAAACCGTGTTTGATTTAGAATTCCAAATACATGTATCCCTATAGAAGAAAACAGAGTGAAACCTCAAAATGAAACCGGTTACTGCCAACGAACGGTTTAACCTAGAAGAACGAAATTTGGCGAGCCAATTGGGATTGGTGGACTGATCATTACCTGAAAGTTTCATCAAGATTGGGTGAAAAAGGGTTTGCTGAGATTTCAGGCAACTCGTAGTTTTTTGGAAGCTTGGCAGGCCCTTTCCATGAAAGTGATTCTCGCCAGTCTCTGCTTAGGTCTACATCAACAGCAAACAAACCATAGAGATAGAACTTGAAACTGCATTATTGTGTCAAGTTTCAAAGAGCTAGCACAAACCGTGTTTGATTTAGAGTTCCAAATACATGTATCCCAATAGGAGAAAACAGAATGAAACCTCAAAATGAAACCGGTTACTGCCAACGAACGGTTTAACCTAGAAGAACGAAATTTGGCGAGCCAAGTGGGATTGGTGTACTGATCATTACCTGAAACTTTCATCAACATTGGGTGAAAAAGGGTGTGCTGAGATTTCAGGCAACTCGTAGTTTTTTGAAACCTTGGCAGGCCCTTTCCCTGATAGTGATTCTCGCCAGTCTCTGCTTAGGGCTACATCAACAGCAAACAAACCATAGAGATAGAACTTGAAACTGCTTTATTGTGTCAAGTTTCAAAGAGCTAGCACAAACCGTGTTTGATTTAGAGTTCCAAATACATGTATCCCTATAGGAGAAAACTGAGTGAAACCTCAAAATGAAACCGGTTACTGCCAACGAACGGTTTAACCTAGAAGAACGAAATTTGGCGAGCCAAGTGGGATTGGTGTACTGATCATAACCTGAAAGTTTCATCTAGATTGGGTGAAAAAGTGTGTGCTGAGATTTCAGGCAACTCGTAGTTTTTTGGAAGCTTGGCAGGCCCTTTCCATGAAAGTGATTCTCGCCAGTCTCTGCTTAGGGCTACATGAACAGCAAACAAACCATAGAGATAGAACTTGAAACTGCTTTATTGTGTCAAGTTTCAAAGAGCTAGCACAAACCGTGTTTGATTTAGAGTTCCAAATACATGTATCCCTATAGGAGAAAACAGAGTGAAACCTCAAAATGAAACCGGTTACTGCCAACGAACGGTTTAACCTAGAAGAACGAAATTTGGGGAGCCAAGTGGGATTGGTGTACTGATCATTACCTGAAAGTTTCATCAACATTGGGTGAATAGTGTGTGCTGAGATTTCGGGCAACTCGTAGTTTTTTGGAAGCTTGGCAGGCCCTTTCCATGAAAGTGATTCTCGCCAGTCTCTGCTTAGGGCTACATCAACAGCAAACAAACCATAGAGATAGAACTTGAAACTGCTTTATTGTGTCAAGTTTCAAAGAGCTAGCACAAACCGTGTTTGATTTAGAGTTCCAAATACATGTATCCCTATAGGAGAAAACAGAGTGAAACCTCAAAATGAAACCGGTTACTGCCAACGAACGGTTTAACCTAGAAGAACGAAATTTGGCGAGCCAAGTGGGATTGGTGTACTGATCATTACCTGAAAGTTTCATCAAGATTGGGTGAAAAGTGTGTGCTGAGATTTCGGGCAACTCGTAGTTTTTTGGAAGCTTGGCAGGCCCTTTCCATGAAAGTGATTCTCGCCAGTCTCTGCTTAGGGCTACATCAACAGCAAACAAACCATAGAGATAGAACTTGAAACGGCTTTATTGTGTCAAGTTTCAAAGAGCTAGCACAAACCGTGTTTGATTTAGAGTTCCAAATACATGTATCCCTATAGGAGAAAACAGAGTGAAACCTCAAATTGAAACCGGTTACTGAAAACGAACGGTTTAACCTAGAAGAACGAATTTTGGCGAGACAAGTGGGATTGGTGTACTGATCATTACCTGAAGGTTTCATCAAGATTGGGTGAAAAAGTGTGTGCTGAGATTTCGGGAAACTCGTAGTTTTTTGGAAGCTTGGCAGGCCCTTTCCATGAAAGTGATTCTCGCCAGTCTCTGCTTAGGGCTACATCAACAGCAAACAAACCATAGAGATAGAACTTGAAACTGCTTTATTGTGTCAAGTTTCAAAGAGCTAGCACAAACCGTGTTTGATTTAGAGTTCCAAATACATGTATCCCTATAGGAGAAAACAGAGTGAAACCTCAAAATGAAACCGGTTACTGCGAATGAACGGTTTAACCTAGAAGAGCGAAATTTGGCAAGCCAAGTGGGATTGGTGTACTGATCATTACCTGAAAGTTTCATCAAGATTGGGTGAAAAAGGGTGTGCTGAGATTTTAGGCAACTCGTAGTTTTTTGGAAGCTTTTCAGGCCCTTTCCATGAAAGTGATTCTCGCCAGTCTCTGCTTAGGGCTACATCAACAGCAAACACACCATAGAGATAGAACTTGAAACTGCTTTATTGTGTCAAGTTTCAAAGAGCTAGCACAAACCGTGTTTGATTTAGAGTTCCAAATACATGTATCCCTATAGGAGAAAACAGAGTAAAACCTCAAAATGAAACTGGTTACTGCCAATGAACGGTTTAACCTAGAAGAACGAAATTTGGCGAGCCAAGTGGGATTGGTGTACTGATCATTACCAGAAAGGTTTATCAAGATAGGGTGAAAAAGTGTTTGCTGAGATTTCAGGCAACTCGTAGTTTTTTGGAAGTTTGGCAGGCCCTTTCCATGAAAGTGATTTTCGCCAGTCTCTGCTTAGGGCTACATCAACAGCATACAAACCATAGAGATGGAACTTGAAACTGCTTTATTGTGTCAAGTTTCAAAGAGCTAGCACAAACCGTGTTTGATTTAGAGTTCCAAATACATGTATCCCTATAGGAGAAAACAGAGTGAAACCTCAAAATGAAACCGGTTACTGCCAACGAACGTTTTAACCTAGAAGAACGAAATTTGGCGAGCCAAGTGGGATTGGTGTACTGATCATTACCTGAAAGTTTCATCAAGATTGGGTTAAAAAGGGTGTGTTGAGATTTCAGGCAACTCATAGTTTTTTAAAAGCTTGGCAGGACCTTTCCATGAAAGTGATTCTCGCCAGTCTCTGCTTAGGGCTACATCAACAGCAAACAAACCATAGAGATAGAACTTGAAACTGCTTTATTGTGTCAAGTTTCAAAGAGCTAGCACAAACCGTGTTTGATTTAGAGTTCCAAATACATGTATCCCTATAGGAGAAAACAGAGTGAAACCTCAAAATGAAACCGGTTACTGCCAACGAACAGTTTAACCTAGAAGAACGAAATTTGGCGAGCCAAATGGGATTGGTGTACTGATCATTACCTGAAAGTTTCATCAAGATTGGGTGAAAAAGGGCGTGCTGAGATTTCAGGCAACTCGAAGTTTTTTGGAAGCTTGGCAGGCCCTTTCCATGAAAGTGATTCTCGCCAGTCTCTGCTTAGGCCTACATCAACAGCAAACAAACCATAGAGATAGAACTTGAAACTGCTTTATTGTGTCAAGTTTCAAAGAGCTAGCACAAACCGTGTTTGATTTAGAGTTCCAAATACATGTATCCCTATAGGAGAAAACAGAGTGAAACCTCAAATTGAAACCGGTTACTGAAAACGAACGGTTTAACCTAGAAGAACGAAATTTGGCGAGACACGTGGGATTGGTGTACTGATCATTACCTGAAAGTTTCATCAAGATTGGGTGAAAAAGGGTGTGCTGAGATTTCGGGAAACTCGTAGTTTTTTGGAAGCTTGGCAGGCCCTTTCCATGAAAGTGATTCTCGCCAGTCTCTGCTTAGGGCTACATCAACAGCAAACAAACCATAGAGATAGAACTTGAAACTGCTTTATTGTGTCAAGTTTCAAAGAGCTAGCACAAACCGTGTTTGATTTAAGTTCCAAATACATGTATCCCTATAGGAGAAAACAGAGTGAAACCTCAAAATGAAACCGGTTACTGCCAACGAACGGTTTAACCTAGAGGAGCGAAATTTGGCAAGCCAAGTGGGATTGGTGTACTGATCATTACCTGAAAGTTTCTTCAAGGTTCGGTGAAAAAGGGTGTTCTGAGATTTTAGGCAACTCGTAGTTTTTTGGAAGCTTGGCAGGCCCTTTCCATGAAAGTGATTCTCGCCAGTCTCTGCTTAGGGCTACATCAACAGCAAACAAACCATAGAGATAGAACTTGAAACTGCTTTATTGTGTCAAGTTTCAAAGAGCTAGCACAAACCGTGTTTGATTTAGAGTTCCCAATACTTGTATCCCGATAGGAGAAAACAGAGTAAAACCTCAAAATGAAACCGGTTACTGCCAACGAATGGTTTAACCTAGAAGAACGAAATTTGGCGAGCCAAGTGGGATTGGTGTACTGATCATTACCTGAAAGGTTCATCAAGATTGGGTGAAAAAGTGTGTGCTGAGATTTCAAGCAACTCGTAGTTTTTTGGAAGCTTGGCAGGCCCTTTCCATGAAAGTGATTCTCGCCAGTCTCTGCTTAGGGCTACATCAACAGCAAACAAACCATAGAGATAGAACTTGAAACTGCTTTATTGTGTCAAGTTTGAAAGAGCTAGCACAAACCGTGTTTGATTTAGAGTTCCAAATACATGTATCCCTATAGGAGAAAACAGAGTGAAACCTCAAAATGAAACCGGTTACTGCCAACGAACGGTTTAACCTAGAAGAACGAAATTTGGCGAGCCAAGTGGGATTGGTGTACTGATCATTACCTGAAAGTTTCATCAAGATTGGGTTAAAAATTGTGTGCTGAGATTTCAGACAACTCGTAGTTTTTTGGAAGCTTGCAAGGCCCTTTCCATGAAAGTGATTCTCGCCAGTCTCTGCTTAGGGCTACATCAACAGCAAACAAACCATAGAGATAGAACTTGAAACTGCTTTATTGTGTCAAGTTTCAAAGAGCTAGCACAAACCGTGTTTGATTTAGAGTTCCAAATACATGTATCCCTATAGGAGAAAACAGAGTGAAACCTCAAAATGAAACCGGTTACTGCCAACGAACGGTTTAACCTAGAAGAACGAAATTTGGCGAGCCAAGTGGGATTGGTGTACTGATCATTACCTGAAAGTTTCATCAAGATTGGGTGAAAAAGTGTGTGCTGAGATTTCAGGCAACTCGTAGTTTTTTGGAAGCTTGGCAGGCCCTTTCCATGAAAGTGATTCTCGCCAGTCTCTGCTTAGGGCTACATCAACAGCAAACAAACCATAGAGATAGAACTTGAAACTGCTTTATTGTGTCAAGTTTCAAAGAGCTAGCACAAACCGTGTTTGATTTAGAGTTCCAAATACATGTATCCCTATAGGAGAAAACAGAGTGAAACCTCAAAATGAAACCGGTTACTGCCAACGAACGGTTTAACCTAGAAGAACGAAATTTGGCGAGCCAAGTGGGATTGGTGTACTGATCATTACCTGAAAGTTTCATCAAGATTCGGTGAAAAAGGGTGTGCTGAGATTTCAGGCCACTCGTAGTTTTTTGGAAGCTTGGCAGGCCCTTTCCATGAAAGTGATTCTCGCCAGTCTCTGCTTAGGCCTACATCAACAGCAAACAAACCATAGAGATAGAACTTGAAACTGCTTTATTGTGTCAAGTTTCAAAGAGCTAGCACAAACTGTGTTTGATTTAGAGTTCCAAATACATGTATCCCTATAGGAGAAAACAGAGTGAAACCTCAAAATGAAACCGGTTATTGCCATCGAACGGTTTAACCTAGAAGAACGAAATTTGGCGAGCCAAGTGGGATTGGTGTACTGATCATTACCTGAAAGTTTCATCAAGATTGGGTGAAAAGTGTGTGCTGCGATTTCGGGCAACTCGTAGCTTTTTGGAAGCTTGGCAGGCCCTTTCCATGAAAGTGATTCTCGCCAGTCTCTGCTTAGGGCTACATCAACAGCAAACAAACCATAGAAATAGAACTTGAAACGGCTTTATTGTGTCAAGTTTCAAAGAGCTAGCACAAACCGTGTTTGATTTAGAGTTCCAAATACATGTATCCCTATAGGAGAAAACAGAGTGAAACCTCAAAATGAAACCGGTTACTGAAAACGAACGGTTTAACCTAGAAGAACGAAATTTGGCGAGACAAGTGGGTGTACTGATCATTACCTGAAAGTTTCATCAAGATTGGGTGAAAAAGTGTGTGCTGAGATTTCGGTCAACTCGTAGTTTTTTGGAAGCTTGGCAGGCCCTTTCCATTAAAGTGATTCTCCCCAGTCTCTGCTTAGGGCTACATCAACAGCAAACAAACCATAGAGATAGAACTTTAAACTGCTTTATTGTGTCAAGTTTCAAAGAGCTAGCACAAACCGTGTTTGATTTAGAGTTCCAAATACATGTATCCCTATAGGAGAAAACAGAGTGAAACCTCAAAATGAAACCGGTTACTGCCAACGAACGGTTTAACCTAGAAGAACGAAATTTGGCGAGCCAAGTGGGATTGGTGTACTGATCATTAACTGAAAGTTTCATCAAGATTGGGTTAAAAATTGTGTGCTGAGATTTCAGACAACTCGTAATTTTTTGGAAGCTTGCAAGGCCCTTTCCATGAAAGTGATTCTCGCCAGTCTCTGCTTAGGGCTACATCAACAGCAAACAAACCATAGAGATAGAACTTGAAACTGCTTTATTGTGTCAAGTTTCAAAGAGCTAGCACAAACCGTGTTTGATTTAGAGTTCCAAATACATGTATCCCTATAGGAGAAAACAGAGTGAAACCTCAAAATGAAACCGGTTACTGCCAAGGAACGGTTTAACCTAGAAGAACGAAATTTGGCGAGCCAAGTTGGATTGGTGTACTGATCATTACCTGAAAGTTTCATCAAGATTGGGTGAAAAAGTGTGTGCTGAGATTTCAGGCAACTCGTAGTTTTTTGGAAGCTTGGCAGGCCCTTAC
Source organism: Ictidomys tridecemlineatus (assembly GCF_052094955.1). Lineage (NCBI taxonomy): Eukaryota > Metazoa > Chordata > Mammalia > Rodentia > Sciuridae > Ictidomys > Ictidomys tridecemlineatus. Next base: position 37,036 of record NW_027523155.1, read on the forward strand.
CATGAAAGTGATTCTCGCCAGTCTCTGCTTAGGGCTACATCAACAGCAAACAAACCATAGAGATAGAACTTGAAACTGCTTTATTGTGTCAAGTTTCAAAGAGCTAGCACAAACCATGTTTGATTTAGAGTTCCAAATACATGTATCCCTATAGGAGAAAACAGAGTGAAACCTCAAAATGAAACCGGTTACTGCCAACGAACGGTTTAACCTAGAAGAACGAAATTTGGCGAGCCAAGTGGGATTGGTGTACTGATCATTACCTGAAAGTTTCATCAAGATTCGGTGAAAAAGGGTGTGCTGAGATTTCAGGCAACTCGTAGTTTTTTGGAAGCTTGGCAGGCCCTTTCCATGAAAGTGATTCTCGCCAGTCTCTGCTTAGGCCTACATCAACAGCAAACAAACCATAGAGATAGAACTTGAAACTGCTTTATTGTGTCAAGTTTCAAAGAGCTAGCACAAACTGTGTTTGATTTAGAGTTCCAAATACATGTATCCCTATAGGAGAAAACAGAGTGAAACCTCAAAATGAAACCGGTTATTGCCATCGAACGGTTTAACCTAGAAGAACGAAATTTGGCGAGCCAAGAGGGATTTGTGTACTGATCATTACCTGAAAGTTTCATCAAGATTGGGTGAAAAGTGTGTGCTGAGATTTCGGGCAACTCGTAGTTTTTTGGAAGCTTGGCAGGCCCTTTCCATGAAAGTGATTCTCGCCAGTCTCTGCTTAGGGCTACATCAACAGCAAACAAACCATAGAAATAGAACTTGAAACGGCTTTATTGTGTCAAGTTTCAAAGAGCTAGCACAAACCATGTTTGATTTAGAGTTCCAAATACATGTATCCCTATAGGAGAAAACAGAGTGAAACCTCAAAATGAAACCGGTTACTGAAAACGAACGGTTTAACCTAGAAGAACGAAATTTGGCGAGACAAGTGGGTGTACTGATCATTACCTGAAAGTTTCATCAAGATTGGGTGAAAAAGTGTGTGCTGAGATTTCGGTCAACTCGTAGTTTTTTGGAAGCTTGGCAGGCCCTTTCCATGAAAGTGATTCTCGCCAGTCTCTGCTTAGGGCTACATCAACAGCAAACAAACCATAGAGATAGAACTTGAAACTGCTTTATTGTGTCAAGTTTCAAAGAGCTAGCACAAACCGTGTTTGATTTAGAGTTCCAAATACATGTATCCCTATAGGAGAAAACAGAGTGAAACCTCAAAATGAAACCGGTTACTGCCAACGAACGGTTTAACCTAGAAGAACGAAATTTGGCGAGCCAAGTGGGATTGGTGTACTGATCATTACCTGAAAGTTTCATCAAGATTCGGTGAAAAAGTGTGTGCTGAGATTTCAGGCAACTCGTAATTTTTTGGAAGCTTGCAAGGCCCTTTCCATGAAAGTGATTCTCGCCAGTCTCTGCTTAGGGCTACATCAACAGCAAACAAACCATAGAGATAGAACTTGAAACTGCTTTATTGTGTCAAGTTTCAAAGAGCTAGCACAAACCGTGTTTGATTTAGAGTTCCAAATACATGTATCCCTATAGGAGAAAACAGAGTGAAACCTCAAAATGAAACCGGTTACTGCCAACGAACGGTTTAACCTAGAAGAACGAAATTTGGCGAGCCAAGTGGGATTGGTGTACTGATCATTACCTGAAAGTTTCATCAAGATTCGGTGAAAAAGGGTGTGCTGAGATTTCAGGCAACTCGTAGTTTTTTGGAAGCTTGGCAGGCCCTTTCCATGAAAGTGATTCTCGCCAGTCTCTGCTTAGGGCTACATCAACAGCAAACAAACCATATAGATAGAACTTGAAACTGCTTTATTGTGTCAAGTTTCAATGAGCTAGCACAAACCGTGTTTGATTTAGAGTTCCCAATACATGTATCCCTATAGGAGAAAACAGAGTAAAACCTCAAAATGAAACCGGTTACTGCCAACGAACGGTTTAACCTAGAAGAACGAAATTTGGCGAGCCAAGTGGGATTGGTGTACTGATCATTACCTGAAAGTTTCATCAAGATTGGGTGAAAAAGTGTGTGCTGAGATTTCAGGCAACTCGTAATTTTTTGGAAGCTTGCAAGGCCCTTTCCATGAAAGTGATTCTCGCCAGTCTCTGCTTAGGGCTACATCAACAGCAAACAAACCATAGAGATAGAACTTGAAACTGCTTTATTGTGTCAAGTTTCAAAGAGCTAGCACAAACCGTGTTTGATTTAGAGTTCCAAATACATGTATCCCTATAGGAGAAAACAGAGTGAAACCTCAAAATGAAACCGGTTACTGCCAAGGAACGGTTTAACCTAGAAGAACGAAATTTGGCGAGCCAAGTGGGATTGGTGTACTGATCATTACCTGAAAGTTTCATCAAGATTGGGTGAAAAAGTGTGTGCTGAGATTTCAGGCAACTCGTAGTTTTTTGGAAGCTTGGCAGGCCCTTTCCATGAAAGTGATTCTCGCCAGTCTCTGCTTAGGGCTACATCAACAGCAAACAAACCATAGAGATAGAACTTTAAACTGCTTTATTGTGTCAAGTTTCAAAGAGCTAGCACAAACCATGTTTGATTTAGAGTTCCAAATACATGTATCCCTATAGGAGAAAACAGAGTGAAACCTCAAAATAAAACCGGTTACTGCCAACGAACGGTTTAACCTAGAAGAACGAAATTTGGCGAGCCAAGTGGGATTGGTGTACTGATCATTACCTGAAAGTTTCATCAAGATTCGGTGAAAAAGGGTGTGCTGAGATTTCAGGCAACTCGTAGTTTTTTGGAAGCTTGGCAGGCCCTTTCCATGAAGGTGATTCTCGCCAGTCTCTGCTTAGGGCTACATCAATAGCAAACAAACCATAAAGATAGAACATGAAACTGCTTTATTGTGTCAAGTTTCAAAGAGCTAGCACAAACCGTGTTTGATTTAGAGTTCCAAATACATGTATCCCTATAGGAGAAAACAGAGTGAAACCTCAAAATAAAACCGGTTACTGCTAATGAACGGTTTAACCTAGAAGAACGAAATTTGGCGAGCCAAGTGGGATTGGTGTACTGATCATTACCTGAAAGTTTCATCAAGATTCGGTGAAAAAGGGTGTGCTGAGATTTCAGGCAACTCGTAGTTTTTTGGAAGCTTGGCAGGCCCTTTCCATGAAAGTGATTCTCGCCAGTCTCTGCTTAGGGCTACATCAAAAGCAAACAAACCATAAAGATAGAACATGAAACTGCTTTATTGTGTCAAGTTTCAAAGAGCTAGCACAAACCGTGTTTGATTTAGAGTTCCAAATACATGTATCCCTATAGGAGAAAACAGAGTGAAACCTCAAAATGAAACCGGTTACTGCCAAGGAACGGTTTAACCTAGAAGAACGAAATTTGGCGAGCCAAGTGGGATTGGTGTACTGATCATTACCTGAAAGTTTCATCAAGATTGGGTGAAAAAGTGTGTGCTGAGATTTCAGGCTACTCGTAATTTTTTGGAAGCTTGCAAGGCCCTTTCCATGAAAGTGATTCTCGCCAGTCTCTGCTTAGGGCTACATCAACAGCAAACAAACCATAGAGATAGAACTTGAAACTGCTTTATTGTGTCAAGTTTCAAAGAGGTAGCACAAACCGTGTTTGATTTAGAGTTCCAAATACATGTATCCCTATAGGAGAAAACAGAGTGAAACCTCAAAATGAAACCGGTTACTGAAAACGAACGGTTTAACCTAGAAGAACGAAATTTGGCGAGACAAGTGGGATTGGTGTACTGATCATTACCTGAAAGTTTCATCAAGATTGGGTGAAAAAGTGTGTGCTGAGATTTCGGGAAACTCGTAGTTTTTTGGAAGCTTGGCAGGCCCTTTCCATGAAAGTGATTCTCCCCAGTCTCTGCTTAGGGCTACATCAACAGCAAACAAACCATAGAGATAGAACTTGAAACTGCTTTATTGTGTCAAGTTTCAAAGAGCTAGCACAAACCGTGTTTGATTTAGAGTTCCAAATACATGTATCCCTATAGGAGAAAACAGAGTGAAACCTCAAAATGATACCGGTTACTGCCAAGGAACGGTTTAACCTAGAAGAACGAAATTTGGCAAACCAAGTGGGATTGGTGTACTGATCATTACCTGAAAGTTTCATCAAGATTGGGTGAAAAAGTGTGTGCTGAGATTTCAGGCAACTCGTAGTTTTTTGGAAGCTTGGCAGGCCCTTTCCATGAAAGTGATTCTCGCCAGTCTCTGCTTAGGGCTACATCAACAGCAAACAAACCATAGAGATAGAACTTGAAACTGCTTTATTGTGTCAAGTTTCAAAGAGCTAGCACAAACCGTGTTTGATTTAGAGTTCCAAATACATGTATCCCTATAGGAGAAAACAGAGTGAAACCTCAAAATGAAACCGGTTACTGCTAACGAACGGTTTAACCTAGAAGAACGAAATTTGGCGAGCCAAGTGGGATTGGTGTACTGATCATTACCTGAAAGTTTCATCAAGATTGTGTGAAAAAGTGTGTGCTGAGATTTCTGGCAACTCGTAGTTTTTTGGAAGCTTGGCAGGCCCTTTCCATGAAAGTGATTCTCGCCAGTCTCTGCTTAGGGCTCCATCAACAGCAAACAAACCATAAAGATAGAACTTCAAACTGCTTTATTGTGTCAAGTTCAAAGAGCTAGCACAAACCGTGTTTGATTTAGAGTTCCAAATACATGTATCCCTATAGGAGAAAACAGAGTGAAACCTCAAAATGAAACCGGTTACTGCCAACGAACGGTTTAACCTAGAAGAACGAAATTTGGCGAGCCTAGTGGATTGGTGTACTGATCATGACCTGAAAGTTTCATCAAGATTGGGTGAAAGACTGTGTGCTGAGATTTCAGGCAACTCGTAGTTTTTTGGAAGCTTGGCAGGCTCTTTCCATGAAAGTGATTCTCGCCAGTCTCTGCTTAGGGCTACATCAACAGCAAACAAACCATAGAGATAGAACTTGAAACTGCTTTATTGTGTCAAGTTTCAAAGAGCTAGCACAAACCGTGTTTGATTTAGAGTTCCAAATACATGTATCCCTATAGGAGAAAACAGAGTGAAACCTCAAAATGAAACCGGTTACTGCCAAGGAACGGTTTAACCTAGAAGAACGAAATTTGGCGAGCCAAGTGGGATTGGTGTACTGATCATTACCTGAAAGTTTCATCAAGATTGGGTGAAAAAGTGTGTGCTGAGATTTCAGGCAACTCGTAGTTTTTTGGAAGCTTGGCAGGCCCTTTCCATGAAAGTGATTCTCGCCAGTCTCTGCTTAGGGCTACATCAACAGCAAACAAACCATAGAGATAGAACTTTAAACTGCTTTATTGTGTCAAGTTTCAAAGAGCTAGCACAAACCATGTTTGATTTAGAGTTCCAAATACATGTATCCCTATAGGAGAAAACAGAGTGAAACCTCAAAATAAAACCGGTTACTGCCAACGAACGGTTTAACCTAGAAGAACGAAATTTGGCGAGCCAAGTGGGATTGGTGTACTGATCATTACCTGAAAGTTTGATCAAGATTCGGTGAAAAAGGGTGTGCTGAGATTTCAGGCAACTCGTAGTTTTTTGGAAGCTTGGCAGGCCCTTTCCATGAAAGTGATTCTCGCCAGTCTCTGCTTAGGGCTACATCAACAGCAAACAAACCATAAAGATAGAACATGAAACTGCTTTATTGTGTCAAGTTTCAAAGAGCTAGCACAAACCGTGTTTGATTTAGAGTTCCAAATACATGTATCCCTATAGGAGAAAACAGAGTGAAACCTCAAAATGAAACCGGTTACTGCCAACGAACGGTTTAACCTAGAAGAACGAAATTTGGCGAGCCAAGTGGGATTGGTGTACTGATCATTACCTGAAAGTTTCATCAAGATTGGGTGAAAAAGAGTGTTCTGAGATTTCAGGCAACTCGTAGTTTTTTGGAAGCTTGGCAGGCCCTTTCCATGAAAGTGATTCTCGCCAGTCTCTGCTTAGGGCTACATCAACAGCAAACAAACCATAAAGATAGAAATTGAAACTGCTTTATTGTGTCAAGTTTCAAAGAGCTAGCACAAACCGTGTTTGATTTAGAGTTCCAAATACATGTATCCCTATAGGAGAAAACAGAGTGAAACCTCAAAATGATACCGGTTACTGCCAAGGAACGGTTTAACCTAGAAGAACGAAATTTGGCAAGCCAAGTGGGATTGGTGTACTGATCATGACCTGAAAGTTTCATCAAGATTGGGTGAAAGACTGTGTGCTGAGATTTCAGGCAACTCGTAGTTTTTTGGAAGCTTGGCAGGCTCTTTCCATGAAAGTGATTCTCGCCAGTCTCTGCTTAGGGCTACATCAACAGCAAACAAACCATAGAGATAGAACTTGAAACTGCTTTATTGTGTCAAGTTTCAAAGAGGAAGCACAAACCATGTTTGATTTAGAGTTCCAAATACATGTATCCCTATAGGAGAAAACAGAGTGAAACCTCAAAATGAAACCGGTTACTGCCAACGAACGATTTAACCTAGAAGAACGAAATTTGGCGAGCCAAGTGGGATTGGTGTACTGATCATTACCTACAAGTTTCATCAAGATTGGGTGAAAAAGTGTGTGCTGAGATTTCAGGCAACTCTTAGTTTTTTGGAAGCTTGGCAGGCCCTTTCCATGAAAGTGATTCTCGCCAGTCTCTGCTTAGGGCTACATCAACAGCAAACAAACCATAAAGATAGAACTTGGAACTGATTTATTGTGTCAAGTTTCAAAGAGGTAGCACAAACCGTGTTTGATTTAGAGTTCCAAATACATGTATCCCTATAGGAGAAAACAGAGTGAAACCTCAAAATGAAACCGGTTACTGCCAACGAACGGATTAACCTAGAAGAACGAAATTTGGCGAGCCAAGTGGGATTGGTGTACTGATCATTACCTGAAAGGTTCATCAAGATTGGGTGAAAAAGTGTGTGCTGAGATTTCAAGAAACTCGTAGTTTTTTGGAAGCTTGGCAGGCCCTTTCCATGAAAGTGATTCTCGCCAGTCTCTGCTTAGGGCTACATCAACAGCAAACAAACCATAGAGAGAGAACTTGAAACTGCTTTATTGTGTCAAGTTTCAAAGAGCTAGCACAAACCGTGTTTGATTTAGAGTTCCAAATACATGTATCCCTATAGGAGAAAACAGAGTGAAACCTCAAAATGAAACCAGTTACTGCCAAGGAACCGTTTAACCTAGAAGAACGAAATTTGGCGAGCCAAGTGGGATTGGTGTACTGATCATTACCTGAAAGTTTCATCAAGATTGGGTGAAAAAGGGTGTGCTGAGATTTCAGGAAACTCGTAATTTTTTGGAAGCTTGCAAGGCCCTTTCCATGAAAGTGATTCTCGCCAGTCTCTGCTTAGGGCTACATCAACAGCAAACAAACCATAGAGATAGAACTTGACACTGCTTTATTGTGTCAAGTTTCAAAGAGGTAGCACAAACCGTGTTGGATTTAGAGTTCCAAATACATGTATCCCTATAGGAGAAAACAGAGTGAAACCTCAAAATGAAACCGGTTATTGCCATCAAACGGTTTAACCTAGAAGAACGAAATTTGGCGAGCCAAGTGGGATTGGTGTACTGATCATTACCTGAAAGTTTCATCAAGATTGGGTGAAAAGTGTGTGCTGAGATTTCGGGCAACTCGTAGTTTTTTGGAAGCTTGGCAGGCCCTTTCCATGAAAGTGATTCTCTCCAGTCTCTGCTTAGGGATACATCAACAGCAAACAAACCATAGAGATAGAACTTGAAACGGCTTTATTGTGTCAAGTTTCAAAGACCTAGCACAAACCGTGTTTGATTTAGAGTTCCAAATACATGTATCCCTATAGGAGAAAACAGAGTGAAACCTCAAATTGAAACCGGTTACTGAAAACGAACGGTTTAACCTAGAAGAACGAAATTTGGCGAGACACGTGGGATTGGTGTACTGATCATTACCTGAAAGTTTCATCAAGATTGGGTGAAAAAGGGTGTGCTGAGATTTCGGGAAACTCGTAGTTTTTTGGAAGCTTGGCAGGCCCTTTCCATGAAAGTGATTCTCCCCAGTCTCTGCTTAGGGCTACGTCAACAGCAAACAAACCATAGAGATAGAACTTGAAACTGCTTTATTGTGTCAAGTTTCAAAGAGCTAGCACAAACCGTGTTTGATTTAGAGTTCCAAATACATGTATCCCTATAGGAGAAAACAGAGTGAAACCTCAAAATAAAACCGGTTACTGCCAACGAACGGTTTAACCTAGAAGAACGAAATTTGGCGAGCCAAGTGGGATTGGTGTACTGATCATTACCTGAAAGTTTGATCAAGATTCGGTGAAAAAGGGTGTGCTGAGATTTCAGGCAACTCGTAGTTTTTTGGAAGCTTGGCAGGCCCTTTCCATGAAAGTGATTCTCGCCAGTCTCTGCTTAGGGGTACATCAAAAGCAAACAAACCATAAAGATAGAACATGAAACTGCTTTATTGTGTCAAGTTTCAAAGAGCTAGCACAAACCGTGTTTGATTTAGAGTTCCAAATACATGTATCCCTATAGGAGAAAACAGAGTGAAACCTCAAAATGAAACCGGTTACTGCCAACGAACGGTTTAACCTAGAAGAACGAAATTTGGCGAGCCAAGTGGGATTGGTGTACTGATCATTACCTGAAAGTTTCATCAAGATTGGGTGAAAAAGAGTGTTCTGAGATTTCAGGCAACTCGTAGTTTTTTGGAAGCTTGGCAGGCCCTTTCCATGAAAGTGATTCTCGCCAGTCTCTGCTTAGGGCTACATCAACAGCAAACAAACCATAAAGATAGAAATTGAAACTGCTTTATTGTGTCAAGTTTCAAAGAGCTAGCACAAACCGTGTTTGATTTAGAGTTCCAAATACATGTATCCCTATAGGAGAAAACAGAGTGAAACCTCAAAATGATACCGGTTACTGCCAAGGAACGGTTTAACCTAGAAGAACGAAATTTGGCAAGCCAAGTGGGATTGGTGTACTGATCATTACCTGAAAGTTTCATCAAGATTGGGTGAAAAAGTGTGTGCTGAGATTTCAGGCAACTCGTAGTTTTTTGGAAGCTTGGCAGGCCCTTTCCATGAAAGTGATTCTCGCCAGTCTCTGCTTAGGGCTACATCAACAGCAAACAAACCATAGAGATAGAACTTGAAACTGCTTTATTGTGTCAAGTTTCAAAGAGCTAGCACAAACCGTGTTTGATTTAGAGTTCCAAATACATGTATCCCTATAGGAGAAAACAGAGTGAAACCTCAAAATGAAACCGGTTACTGCTAACGAACGGTTTAACCTAGAAGAACGAAATTTGGCGAGCCAAGTGGGATTGGTGTACTGATCATTATCTAAAAGTTTCATCAAGATTGGGTGAAAAAGGGTGTGCTGAGATTTCAGGCAACTCGTAGTTTTTTGAAAGCTTGGCAGGCCCTTTCCATGAAAGTGATTCTCGCCAGTCTCTGCTTAGGGCTACATCAACAGCAAACAAACCATAAAGATAGAACTTCAAACTGCTTTATTGTGTCAAGTTTCAAAGAGCTAGCACAAACCGTGTTTGATTTAGAGTTCCAAATACATGTATCCCTATAGGAGAAAACAGAGTGAAACCTCAAAATGAAACCGGTTACTGCCAACGAACGGTTTAACCTAGAAGAACGAAATTTGGCGAGCCTAGTGGGATTGGTGTACTGATCATGACCTGAAAGTTTCATCAAGATTGGGTGAAAGACTGTGTGCTGAGATTTCAGGCAACTCGTAGTTTTTTGGAAGCTTGGCAGGCTCTTTCCATGAAAGTGATTCTCGCCAGTCTCTGCTTAGGGCTACATCAACAGCAAACAAACCATAGAGATAGAACTTGAAACTGCTTTATTGTGTCAAGTTTCAAAGAGGAAGCACAAACCATGTTTGATTTAGAGTTCCAAATACATGTATCCCTATAGGAGAAAACAGAGTGACCTCAAAATGAAACCGGTTACTGCCAACGAACGATTTAACCTAGAAGAACGAAATTTGGCGAGCCAAGTGGGATTGGTGTACTGATCATTACCTACAAGTTTCATCAAGATTGGGTGAAAAAGTGTGTGCTGAGATTTCAGGCAACTCGTAGTTTTTTGGAAGCTTGGCAGGCTCTTTCCATGAAAGTGATTCTCGCCAGTCTCTGCTTAGGCATACATCAACAGCAAACAAACCATAGAGATAGAACTTGAAACTGCTTTATTGTGTCAAGTTTCAAAGAGCTAGCACAAACTGTGTTTGATTTAGAGTTCCAAATACATGTATCCCTATAAAAGAAAACAGAGTGAAACCTCAAAATGAAACCGGTTACTGCCAAGGAACGGTTTAACCTAGAAGAACGAAATTTGGCAAGCCAAGTGGGATTGGTGTACTGATCATTACCTGAAAGTTTCATCAAGATTGGGTGAAAAAGTGTGTGCTGAGATTTCAGGCAACTCGTAGATTTTTGGAAGCTTGTCAGGCCCTTTCCATGAAAGTGATTCTCGCCAGTCTCTGCTTAGGGCTACATCAACAGCAAACAAACCATAGAGATAGAACTTGAAACTGCTTTATTGTGTCAAGTTTCAAAGAGCTAGCACAAACCATGTTTGATTTAGAGTTCCAAATACATGTATCCCTATAGGAGAAAACAGAGTGAAACCTCAAAATGAAACCGGTTACTGCCAACGAACGGTTTAACCTAGAAGAACGAAATTTGGCGAGCCAAGTGGGATTGGTGTACTGATCATTACCTGAAAGTTTCATCGAGATTGGGTGAAAAAGGGTGTGCTGAGATTTCAGGCAACTCGTAGTTTTTTGAAAGCTTGGCAGGCCCTTTCCATGTAAGTGATTCTCGCCAGTCTCTGCTTAGGGCTACATCAACAGCAAACAAACCATAGTGATAGAACTTGATACTGCTTTATTGTGTCAAGTTTCTAAGAGCTAGCACAAACCGTGTTTGATTTAGAGTTCCAAATACATGTATCCCTATAGGAGAAAACAGAGTGAAACCTCAAAATGAAACCGGTTACTGCCAACGAACGGTTTAACCTAGAAGAACGAAATTTGGCGAGCCAAGTGGGATTGGTGTACTGATCATTACCTGAAAGTTTCATCAAGATTGGGTGAAAAAGGGTGTGCTGAGATTTTAGGGAACTCCTAGTTTTTTGGAAGCTTGGCAGGCCCTTTCCATGAAAGTGATTCTCGCCAGTCTCTGTTTAGGGCTACATCAACAGCAAACAAACCATAGAGATAGAACTTGAAACTGCTTTATTGTGTCAAGTTTCAAAGAGCTACCACAAACCGTGTTTGATTTAGAGTTCCAAATACATGTATCCCTATAGGAGAAAACAGAGTGAAACCTCAAAATGAAACCGATTACTGCCAACGAACGGTTTAACCTAGAAGAACGAAATTTGGCGAGCCAATTGGATTGGTGTACTGATCATTACCTGAAAGTTTCATCAAGATTGGGTGAAAAAGTTTTTGCTGAGATTTCGGGCAACTCGTAGTTTTTTGGAAGCTTGGCAGGCCCTTTCCATGAAAGTGATTCTCGCCAGTCTCTGCTTAGGGCTACATCAACAGCAAACAAACCATAGAGATAGAACTTGAAACTGCTTTATTGTGTCAAGTTTCAAAGAGCTAGCACAAACCGTGTTTGATTTAGAGTTCCAAATACATGTATCCCTATAGGAGAAAACAGAGTGAAACCTCAAAATGAAACCGGTTACTGCTAACGAACGGTTTAACCTAGAAGAACGAAATTTGGCGAGCCAAGTGGGATTGGTGTACTGATCATTATCTAAAAGTTTCATCAAGATTGGGTGAAAAAGGGTGTGCTGAGATTTCAGGCAACTCGTAGTTTTTTGAAAGCTTGGCAGGCCCTTTCCATGAAAGTGATTCTCGCCAGTCTCTGCTTAGGGCTACATCAACAGCAAACAAACCATAAAGATAGAACTTAAAACTGCTTTATTGTGTCAAGTTTCAAAGAGCTAGCACAAACCGTGTTTGATTTAGAGTTCCAAATACATGTATCCCTATAGGAGAAAACAGAGTGAAACCTCAAAATGAAACCGGTTACTGCCAACGAACGGTTTAACCTAGAAGAACGAAATTTGGCGAGCCTAGTGGGATTGGTGTACTGATCATGACCTGAAAGTTTCATCAAGATTGGGTGAAAGACTGTGTGCTGAGATTTCAGGCAACTCGTAGTTTTTTGGAAGCTTGGCAGGCTCTTTCCATGAAAGTGATTCTCGCCAGTCTCTGCTTAGGGCTACATCAACAGCAAACAAACCATAGAGATAGAACTTGAAACTGCTTTATTGTGTCAAGTTTCAAAGAGGAAGCACAAACCATGTTTGATTTAGAGTTCCAAATACATGTATCCCTATAGGAGAAAACAGAGTGAAACCTCAAAATGAAACCGGTTACTGCCAACGAACGATTTAACCTAGAAGAACGAAATTTGGCGAGCCAAGTGGGATTGGTGTACTGATCATTACCTACAAGATTCATCAAGATTGGGTGAAAAAGTGTGTGCTGAGATTTCAGGCAACTCTTAGTTTTTTGGAAGCTTGGCAGGCCCTTTCCATGAAAGTGATTCTCGCCAGTCTCTGCTTAGGGCTACATCAACAGCAAACAAACCATAAAGATAGAACTTGGAACTGATTTATTGTGTCAAGTTTCAAAGAGGTAGCACAAACCGTGTTTGATTTAGAGTTCCAAATACATGTATCCCTATAGGAGAAAACAGAGTGAAACCTCAAAATGAAACCGGTTACTGCCAACGAACGGATTAACCTAGAAGAACGAAATTTGGCGAGCCAAGTGGGATTGGTGTACTGATCATTACCTGAAAGGTTCATCAAGATTGGGTGAAAAAGTGTGTGCTGAGATTTCAAGCAACTCGTAGTTTTTTGGAAGCTTGGCAGGCCCTTTCCATGAAAGTGATTCTCGCCAGTCTCTGCTTAGGGCTACATCAACAGCAAACAAACCATAGAGAGAGAACTTGAAACTGCTTTATTGTGTCAAGTTTCAAAGAGCTAGCACAAACCGTGTTTGATTTAGAGTTCCAAATACATGTATCCCTATAGGAGAAAACAGAGTGAAACCTCAAAATGAAACCAGTTACTGCCAAGGAACCGTTTAACCTAGAAGAACGAAATTTGGCGAGCCAAGTGGGATTGGTGTACTGATCATTACCTGAAAGTTTCATCAAGATTGGGTGAAAAAGGGTGTGCTGAGATTTCAGGAAACTCGTAGTTTTTGGGAAGCTTGGCAGGCCCTTTCCATGAAAGTGATTCTCGCCAGTCTCTGCTTAGGGCTACATCAACAGCAAACAAACCATAGAGATAGAACTTGACACTGCTTTATTGTGTCAAGTTTCAAAGAGGTAGCACAAACCGTGTTTGATTTAGAGTTCCAAATACATGTATCCCTATAGGAGAAAACAGAGTGAAACCTCAAAATGAAACCGGTTATTGCCATCAAACGGTTTAACCTAGAAGAACGAAATTTGGCGAGCCAAGTGGGATTGGTGTACTGATCATTACCTGAAAGTTTCATCAAGATTGGGTGAAAAGTGTGTGCTGAGATTTCGGGCAACTCGTAGTTTTTTGGAAGCTTGGCAGGCCCTTTCCATGAAAGTGATTCTCTCCAGTCTCTGCTTAGGGATACATCAACAGCAAACAAACCATAGAGATAGAACTTGAAACGGCTTTATTGTGTCAAGTTTCAAAGACCTAGCACAAACCGTGTTTGATTTAGAGTTCCAAATACATGTATCCCTATAGGAGAAAACAGAGTGAAACCTCAAATTGAAACCGGTTACTGAAAACGAACGGTTTAACCTAGAAGAACGAAATTTGGCGAGACACGTGGGATTGGTGTACTGATCATTACCTGAAAGTTTCATCAAGATTGGGTGAAAAAGGGTGTGCTGAGATTTCGGGAAACTCGTAGTTTTTTGGAAGCTTGGCAGGCCCTTTCCATGAAAGTGATTCTCCCCAGTCTCTGCTTAGGGCTACGTCAACAGCAAACAAACCATAGAGATAGAACTTGAAACTGCTTTATTGTGTCAAGTTTCAAAGAGCTAGCACAAACCGTGTTTGATTTAGAGTTCCAAATACATGTATCCCTATAGGAGAAAACAGAGTGAAACCTCAAAATAAAACCGGTTACTGCCAACGAACGGTTTAACCTAGAAGAACGAAATTTGGCGAGCCAAGTGGGATTGGTGTACTGATCATTACCTGAAAGTTTGATCAAGATTCGGTGAAAAAGGGTGTGCTGAGATTTCAGGCAACTCGTAGTTTTTTGGAAGCTTGGCAGGCCCTTTCCATGAAAGTGATTCTCGCCAGTCTCTGCTTAGGGGTACATCAAAAGCAATCAAACCATAAAGATAGAACATGAAACTGCTTTATTGTGTCAAGTTTCAAAGAGCTAGCACAAACCGTGTTTGATTTAGAGTTCCAAATACATGTATCCCTATAGGAGAAAACAGAGTGAAACCTCAAAATGAAACCGGTTACTGCCAACGAACGGTTTAACCTAGAAGAACGAAATTTGGCGAGCCAAGTGGGATTGGTGTACTGATCATTACCTGAAAGTTTCATCAAGATTGGGTGAAAAAGAGTGTTCTGAAATTTCAGGCAACTCGTAGTTTTTTGGAAGCTTGGCAGGCCCTTTCCATGAAAGTGATTCTCGCCAGTCTCTGCTTAGGGCTACATCAACAGCAAACAAACCATAAAGATAAAAATTGAAACTGCTTTATTGTGTCAAGTTTCAAAGAGCTAGCACAAACCGTGTTTGATTTAGAGTTCCAAATACATGTATCCCTATAGGAGAAAACAGAGTGAAACCTCAAAATGAAACCAGTTACTGCCAAGGAACCGTTTAACCTAGAAGAACGAAATTTGGCGAGCCAAGTGGGATTGGTGTACTGATCATTACCTGAAAGTTTCATCAAGATTGGGTGAAAAAGGGTGTGCTGAGATTTCAGGAAACTCGTAGTTTTTGGGAAGCTTGGCAGGCCCTTTCCATGAAAGTGATTCTCGCCAGTCTCTGCTTAGGGCTACATCAACAGCAAACAAACCATAGAGATAGAACTTGACACTGCTTTATTGTGTCAAGTTTCAAAGAGGTAGCACAAACCGTGTTTGATTTAGAGTTCCAAATACATGTATCCCTATAGGAGAAAACAGAGTGAAACCTCAAAATGAAACCGGTTATTGCCATCAAACGGTTTAACCTAGAAGAACGAAATTTGGCGAGCCAAGTGGGATTGGTGTACTGATCATTACCTGAAAGTTTCATCAAGATTGGGTGAAAAGTGTGTGCTGAGATTTCGGGCAACTCGTAGTTTTTTGGAAGCTTGGCAGGCCCTTTCCATGAAAGTGATTCTCTCCAGTCTCTGCTTAGGGATACATCAACAGCAAACAAACCATAGAGATAGAACTTGAAACGGCTTTATTGTGTCAAGTTTCAAAGACCTAGCACAAACCGTGTTTGATTTAGAGTTCCAAATACATGTATCCCTATAGGAGAAAACAGAGTGAAACCTCAAATTGAAACCGGTTACTGAAAACGAACGGTTTAACCTAGAAGAACGAAATTTGGCGAGACACGTGGGATTGGTGTACTGATCATTACCTGAAAGTTTCATCAAGATTGGGTGAAAAAGGGTGTGCTGAGATTTCGGGAAACTCGTAGTTTTTTGGAAGCTTGGCAGGCCCTTTCCATGAAAGTGATTCTCCCCAGTCTCTGCTTAGGGCTACGTCAACAGCAAACAAACCATAGAGATAGAACTTGAAACTGCTTTATTGTGTCAAGTTTCAAAGAGCTAGCACAAACCGTGTTTGATTTAGAGTTCCAAATACATGTATCCCTATAGGAGAAAACAGAGTGAAACCTCAAAATAAAACCGGTTACTGCCAACGAACGGTTTAACCTAGAAGAACGAAATTTGGCGAGCCAAGTGGGATTGGTGTACTGATCATTACCTGAAAGTTTGATCAAGATTCGGTGAAAAAGGGTGTGCTGAGATTTCAGGCAACTCGTAGTTTTTTGGAAGCTTGGCAGGCCCTTTCCATGAAAGTGATTCTCGCCAGTCTCTGCTTAGGGGTACATCAAAAGCAAACAAACCATAAAGATAGAACATGAAACTGCTTTATTGTGTCAAGTTTCAAAGAGCTAGCACAAACCGTGTTTGATTTAGAGTTCCAAATACATGTATCCCTATAGGAGAAAACAGAGTGAAACCTCAAAATGAAACCGGTTACTGCCAACGAACGGTTTAACCTAGAAGAACGAAATTTGGCGAGCCAAGTGGGATTGGTGTACTGATCATTACCTGAAAGTTTCATCAAGATTGGGTGAAAAAGAGTGTTCTGAAATTTCAGGCAACTCGTAGTTTTTTGGAAGCTTGGCAGGCCCTTTCCATGAAAGTGATTCTCGCCAGTCTCTGCTTAGGGCTACATCAACAGCAAACAAACCATAAAGATAAAAATTGAAACTGCTTTATTGTGTCAAGTTTCAAAGAGCTAGCACAAACCGTGTTTGATTTAGAGTTCCAAATACATGTATCCCTATAGGAGAAAACAGAGTGAAACCTCAAAATGATACCGGTTACTGCCAAGGAACGGTTTAACCTAGAAGAACGAAATTTGGCAAGCCAAGTGGGATTGGTGTACTGATCATTACCTGAAAGTTTCATCAAGATTGGGTGAAAAAGTGTGTGCTGAGATTTCAGGCAACTCGTAGTTTTTTGGAAGCTTGGCAGGCCCTTTCCATGAAAGTGATTCTCGCCAGTCTCTGCTTAGGGCTACATCAACAGCAAACAAACCATAGAGATAGAACTTGAAACTGCTTTATTGTGTCAAGTTTCAAAGAGCTAGCACAAACCGTGTTTGATTTAGAGTTCCAAATACATGTATCCCTATAGGAGAAAACAGAGTGAAACCTCAAAATGAAACCGGTTACTGCTAACGAACGGTTTAACCTAGAAGAACGAAATTTGGCGAGCCAAGTGGGATTGGTGTACTGATCATTATCTAAAAGTTTCATCAAGATTGGGTGAAAAAGGGTGTGCTGAGATTTCAGGCAACTCGTAGTTTTTTTTAAGCTTGCAGGCCCTTTCCATGAAAGTGATTCTCGCCAGTCTCTGCTTAGGGCTACATCAACAGCAAACAAACCATAAAGATAGAACTTCAAACTGCTTTATTGTGTCAAGTTTCAAAGAGCTAGCACAAACCGTGTTTGATTTAGAGTTCCAAATACATGTATCCCTATAGGAGAAAACAGAGTGAAACCTCAAAATGAAACCGGTTACTGCCAACGAACGGTTTAACCTAGAAGAACGAAATTTGGCGAGCCTAGTGGGATTGGTGTACTGATCATGACCTGAAAGTTTCATCAAGATTGGGTGAAAGACTGTGTGCTGAGATTTCAGGCAACTCGTAGTTTTTTGGAAGCTTGGCAGGCTCTTTCCATGAAAGTGATTCTCGCCAGTCTCTGCTTAGGGCTACATCAACAGCAAACAAACCATAGAGATAGAACTTGAAACTGCTTTATTGTGTCAAGTTTCAAAGAGGAAGCACAAACCATGTTTGATTTAGAGTTCCAAATACATGTATCCCTATAGGAGAAAACAGAGTGAAACCTCAAAATGAAACCGGTTACTGCCAACGAACGATTTAACCTAGAAGAACGAAATTTGGCGAGCCAAGTGGGATTGGTGTACTGATCATTACCTGAAAGTTTCATCAAGATTGGGTGAAAAAGGGTGTGCTGAGATTTCAGGCAAGTCGTAGTTTTTTGGAAGCTTGGCAGGCCCTTTCCATGAAAGTGATTCTCGCCAGTCTCTGCTTAGGGCTACATCAACAGCAAACAAACCATAAAGATAGAACTTGGAACTGATTTATTGTGTCAAGTTTCAAAGAGGTAGCACAAACCGTGTTTGATTTAGAGTTCCAAATACATGTATCCCTATAGGAGAAAACAGAGTGAAACCTCAAAATGAAACCGGTTACTGCCAACGAACGGATTAACCTAGAAGAACGAAATTTGGCGAGCCAAGTGGGATTGGTGTACTGATCATTACCTGAAAGTGTCATCAAGATTGGGTGAAAAAGGGTGTGCTGAGATTTCAGGAAACTCGTAGTTTTTGGGAAGCTTGGCAGGCCCTTTCCATGAAAGTGATTCTCGCCAGTCTCTGCTTAGGGCTACATCAACAGCAAACAAACCATAGAGATAGAACTTGACACTGCTTTATTGTGTCAAGTTTCAAAGAGGTAGCACAAACCGTGTTTGATTTAGAGTTCCAAATACATGTATCCCTATAGGAGAAAACAGAGTGAAACCTCAAAATGAAACCGGTTATTGCCATCAAACGGTTTAACCTAGAAGAACGAAATTTGGCGAGCCAAGTGGGATTGGTGTACTTATCATTACCTGAAAGTTTCATCAAGATTGGGTGAAAAGTGTGTGCTGAGATTTCGGGCAACTCGTAGTTTTTTGGAAGCTTGGCAGGCCCTTTCCATGAAAGTGATTCTCTCCAGTCTCTGCTTAGGGATACATCAACAGCAAACAAACCATAGAGATAGAACTTGAAACGGCTTTATTGTGTCAAGTTTCAAAGTCCTAGCACAAACCGTGTTTGATTTAGAGTTCCAAATACATGTATCCCTATAGGAGAAAACAGAGTGAAACCTCAAAATGAAACCGGTTACTGCCAACGAACGGTTTAACCTAGAAGAGCGAAATTTGGCAAGCCAAGTGGGATTGGTGTACTGATCATTACCTGAAAGTTTCTTCAAGGTTCGGTGAAAAAGGGTGTGCTGAGATTTTAGGCAACTCGTAGTTTTTTGGAAGCTTGGCAGGCCCTTTCCATGAAAGTGATTCTCGCCAGTCTCTGCTTAGGGCTACATCAACAGCAAACAAACCATAGAGATAGAACTTGAAACTGCTTTATTGTGTCAAGTTTCAAAGAGCTAGCACAAACCGTGTTTGATTTAGAGTTCCCAATACATGTATCCCTATAGGAGAAAACAGAGTAAAACCTCAAAATGAAACCGGTTACTGCCAACGAACGGTTTAACCTAGCAGAACGAAATTTGGCGAGCCAAGTGGGATTGGTGTACTGATCATTACCTGAAAGTTTCATCAAGATTGGGTGTAAAAGTGTGTGCTGAGATTTCAAGCAACTGGTAGTTTTTTGGAAGATTGGCAGGCCCTTTCCATGAAAGTGATTCTCGCCAGTCTCTGCTTAGGGCTACATCAACAGCAAACAAATCATAGAGATAGAACTTGAAACTGCTTTATTGTGTCAAGTTTGAAAGAGCTAGCACAAACCGTGTTTGATTTAGAGTTCCAAATACATGTATCCCTATAGGAGAAAACAGAGTGAAACCTCAAAATGAAACCGGTTACTGCCAACGAACGGTTTAACCTAGAAGAACGAAATTTGGCGAGCCAAGTGGGATTGGTGTACTGATCATTACCTGAAAGTTTCATCAAGATTGGGTGAAAAAGTGTGTGCTGAGATTTCAGACAACTCGTAATTTTTTGGAAGCTTGCAAGGCCCTTTCCATGAAAGTGATTCTCGCCAGTCTCTGCTTAGGGCTACATCAACAGCAAACAAACCATAGAGATAGAACTTGAAACTGCTTTATTGGGTCAAGTTTCAAAGAGCTAGCACAAACCGTGTTTGATTTAGAGTTCCAAATACTTGTATCCCTATAGGAGAAAACAGAATGAAACCTCAAAATGAAACCGGTTACTGCCAAGGAACGGTTTAACCTAGAAGAACGAAATTTGGCGAGCCAAGTGGGATTGGTGTACTGATCATTACCTGAAAGTTTCATCAAGATTGGGTGAAAAAGTGTGTGCTGAGATTTCAGGCAACTCGTAGTTTTTGGAAGCTTGGCAGGCCCTTTCCATGAAAGTGATTCTCGCCAGTCTCTGCTTAGGGCTACATCAACAGCAAACAAACCATGGAGATAGAACTTGAAACTGCTTTATTGTGTCAAGTTTCAAAGAGCTAGCACAAACCGTGTTTGATTTAGAGTTCCCAATACATGTATCCCTATAGGAGCAAACAGAGTGAAACCTCAAAATGAAACCGGTTACTGCCAACGAACGGTTTAACCTAGAAGAACGAAATTTGGCGAGCCAAGTGGGATTGGTGTATTGATCATTACCTGAAAGTTTCATCAAGATTCGGTGAAAAAGGGTGTGCTGAGATTTCAGGCAACTCGTAGTTTTTTGGAAGCTTGGCAGGCCCTTTCCATGAAAGTGATTCTCGCCAGTCTCTGCTTAGGCATACATCAACAGCAAACAAACCATAGAGATAGAACTTGAAACTGCTTTATTGTGTCAAGTTTCAAAGAGCTAGCACAAACCGTGTTTGATTTAGAGTTCCAAATACATGTATCCCTATAGGAGAAAACAGAGTGAAACCTCAAAATGAAACCGGTTACTGCGAACGAACGGTTTAACCTAGAAGAACGAAATTTGGCGAGCCAAGTGGGATTGGTGTACTGATCATTACCTGAAAGTTTCATCAAGATTCGGTGAAATAGGGTGTGCTGAGATTTCAGGCAACTCGTAGTTTTTTGGAAGCTTGGCAGGCCCTTTCCATGAAAGTGATTCTCGCCAGTCTCTGCTTAGGGCTACATCAACAGCAAACAAACCATAGAGATAGAACTTGAAACTGCTTTATTGTGTCAAGTTTCAAAGAGCTAGCACAAACCGTGTTTGATTTAGAGTTCCAAATACATGTATCCCTATAGGAGAAAACAGAGTGAAACCTCAAAATGAAACCGGTTACTGAAAACGAACGGTTTAAC